>NW_016879497.1:0-4734 GCF_001698545.2 Rhinopithecus bieti
ATTTGGCTCTCTGTTTGTCTGTTATTGGTGTATAAGAATGCTTGTGATTTTGCACATTTTGTATCCTGAGACTTTGCTGAAGTTGCTTATCAGCTTAAGGAGATTTTGGGCTGAGATGATGGGGATTTCTAAATATACAATCATGTCATCTGCAAACAGGGACAATTTGATTTCCTCTTTTCCTAATTGAATACCCTTTATTTCTTTCTCCTGCTTGATTGCCCTAGCCAGAACTCCCAACACTATGTTGAACAGGAGTGGTGAGAGAGGACATCCCTGTCTTGTGCCAGTTTTCAAAGGGAATGCTTCCAGTTTTTGCCCATTCAGTATGATATTGGCTGTGGGTTTGTCATAAGTAGCTCTTATTATTTTGAGATACGTCCCATCAATACCTAATTATCACTAATTTAATAATGTACTTTGACAAAGACATGTTCTTACTTTAATATGGTCCAGGTTATTAGTTTTTCTTTTATGATCAATGATTTGAAAAGTCTCAGTTAGAAAACTTTGCCTATTCCAAGATCATGAAAATATATGTTGATAAATATTTTGTTTTCACATTTAGATTTACAAAGTCTTTTAGAGAATCTAAGATAGCATTTACTAAAATTTCTACAGGAAAATATAACTTCATTTTTGTAATTTTTTTCAAACTCTTTAGTCCCTAAGGTCCTTTTGTTCTCGTGGATACAGCAATTGCTATAACACAGCTTTTGAAAACTCCAGGTTTTCTAGGAACTACACTATCAGGTGGTGGCAGACCAGATGCCATCTTGCCGGCACATCTAGAGACTGACAATATTTGCATTGTAGACTTATAACTTCTTTAGAAGTGATGAAATGCATCTATTTTAAACTCTTGAGCATGTTTATTTTATCTAGTAAAATATCATATAAATATTTTAAACATTTTAGATTAAGCATTTTCTAAGTTGCATTCAAACAGTAAAGAACTAAGCATTTTTCTAAATTATATTCAAATAGTAACAGATGATTATCCAAAATAGAATTCTACTCGAATCCTTTGGCTTATGTGTGATATAACTCCATTAGGCTTAATGGACTACTAAATTATAGGAATTTTTGACATTTTATTTGCATACTGTCTGGTGGTCAATTAAACTCATTGTTCCAGTATTAATTTCATCAGTCATAAAATACATTACCTTTTTTTTTTACCAGAATCTAAGACTATCAATATCTAAATATACGTATCACCATTCTTTGAACCATCCTGTAAATAGGTCAGTTCTTAATATGGTTGATTGAATTCAAGTGCCATTATAGACACTAATGAATTGCCACTGTGTAGCATGAAGTGGAAAATCTGTTTCATTGTAGTGACTTGGAAAATTGTAAGGATAATTTGGCAAAGATATAAAAGTGCATAATAACCACGGTCGGTTGTATATATCAAAAGTTGATTTTAGATGTTTTAGTGAATAACATTAGTTTGGCTTACTTTTTCCATAGATACTAATTTTAATTTTCAGAGCCTGGTATCAGTATTTCCTTAACAAGATGTTACATATAATACTTGCTTTTTTATTCTCAAGAGGAAGCAAAATTTCAAAGTTCTCAGACTCAAGAACCCTCTTTTCCCTATGATAGTACTGGCAATCCACTTGAAGATAATAAAACATAATAATTATAATAAAGGTAAATTTATTTTATAATAAAGGAATTTACTTACAGCTATGAGCAAACATAGCCCTGCTAATATGTCTGTCAAGGGAAATATCAAATTGCTCACTTTCCAAGAAATCACTGGTGTCAAAATACCTTGGGACATCTATGTTTTATTATTCTTAGAAATAATCTATGATCAAAGGACTTGTTAGATAGCTAAACATGTTTTAAAAATTCCGTATTAGATCTTGCTTTCAGTATCTGTAACTCTTAAAATGCACGTGTCACATATCAAAATAGGATGGTTTGGGAGTTAATAATGATAAACCATTACTAATTGCATTTATCTTGCAAAAAATTAACAACAAGTTAATTAACAACTCATAGCAAGTAACTACGAGTATTACTGACTGGACTTATTTTTGAATCAGAACCCATGGTTATGTAGTCTTCTATCAAAACATTTCAACTCATAACTTTGAAATTACTATAAATTCTTACAGAAGAAAATAATAAACTTGTTTCCTTATAGTGTAAATCTATAGACAAAATTCAAACACACAGTAAGAAACTGTCCAAGACAAGTCCCAATCAAATGTACAAACTTACAGTGATAAAAATACTTACATTAGCACAGACAGAACCAAGACTCACATAGGTCTATTTCATGATAGAAGTGGTTATCCCATTAGAGGTATGTGCATTTTTGCAATGAAAAATGGGCAAGAAGATTGTCTCTTAAAATGCTAACTTTAGGCCAGGCGCAGTGGCCTATAATCCCAGCACTTTGGGTGGCCGAGGCGGGAGGATCACTTGAAGTGAGGAGTTCGAGGCCAGCCTGGCCAACATGGTAAAACCCTGTCTCTACTAAAGGAAAAAACAACAACAACAACAAAAATACACACACACACACACAAATTAGCTGGGTGTGGTAGTGCATGTCTGTAATCCCAGCTACTTGGGAGACTGAGGCATGAGAACCATTTAAACCCGGGAGTCAGAGGTTGCAGTGAGCTGGGATTGTGCCACTGCACACCAGCCTGGGAGACAGAGTAAGACTCTGTCTCAAAAAAAAAAAAAAAAAAAAGAGAGAGAGAGAGAGAGAAAAAAGAAAGTTAATGTTAGGTCCTAGAATTTGTATTTGTAATATTGACTCTTTTTTTTTTAAGTTAGTTTTACATTATTCGTGTATTATGACTTAGCAAAAAATTCTGTGTTTGTGTGTGTGATAATCTCACCAGTCTCTACCATCTAGGATTTTCCAGTATGATGAATAACAAATAAATAATGGAGCACATTCATTCACCTGATGCATTTTCCCTTTATATTATTAGTTCTTTAGACCTCTCACAGAATATCAAGTATATCACGACATGTAAAATTAGGTTGCTTGTCAAGATAATCAAAATCTGCTACATATTTGAGTGAAATTCGTAAGAGAAAGACAGTTCTTGTCCTTTACAAAATAGATTCTTTAAAACTCTAAACCATGTATTTTAAAAGAGCCATCCTCTTTCTGATCCCTATTATTACTGTTAATATAACAGGAGTTCTTATTTATAACCAACTTGATTATTCACTGAAGATCATATAAAATAATCAAGCATTGATTTTATTTATTTCTTTTTTTTCCAGTCATGAAGTTATAGTGCTGCTTTCCTTGCAACAGTTATTGGATCCACCCAATCCTTTTCAGCTCCAACCTCATAAGTCTCGTAGCATTATTTATTACTTCACATCTAGATAACTGGATTACTTGCCTATATGGTCTCCTTGCCTCTGCCTAGTTCCTAGGCTAAATAACTTACTGTTGGGGATTTATATAATTCCACAGTTAATTGTTATCCAGAATTAATTCTTCCTTCCTTCTTTTAGTAATAAAACATCCTGAGTTTTAGACAGGTACAAGGATGCAGAACTAAAACCCATGCTTCCCAGAATCCTTTTAGCTAGCATTTAAATTTTGGTCAGCAGAGTATGAACACAGTGATGAGTACAACTATTGATATATATTCTTGATAGATGAATTTCCAAAGTGCCAAAACTTATTTCCCCTAAATATGGGTTGGAACATAGACTCGACTTGCCATTGTTTTCAGATTACCACTATTCATAGCTCAGTCCTAGAAAACCACTGAAAATGGTCTCTAGGCATTCTCTTCCTTTCAAAATGTGATCTTGATAATATCAGAAGGAATCAATATCTTAGATTTGGTAACAGCACTGTAGTTTACAGATTTAATATGCTACTATAGGCAGTAATTAACTAGACCATATCATGATCTCTTTATTTTAACTTTGATGCTTTGAAAACTCCTCAAGGTGTGGTATCAACACATCTGGCCTCAACAATTATGTGCTTTTTTAATTATGTTGCTGTTGAGTTGCAGCATTTCCAAGTGTCTCTTCCATCTATTCCCCTATATTCAATTATCTTCCTAAGAAGATTGATGTGAAACCTAGAAAACACATTACATATGACAGCATACATTGTCTATTTCTATATTCTATTATCCTATTTATACTGTAAAATCTTTGTTACCATGTGTAATATCTTAAGGCTCTTTTACCATTTGTGCTTCCTATTTAATTACTGTTAATTTATTTTATAAAATTTATATGTGTTTAAGGTATGTAACATATTTTGATATACATAGTGAACTACAGTCACGCTAATCAATAAATCTATCCTTTCATGTAGTTACTATTTTTTTGATGTGGTGGGAACATTTAGGATCTAGCCTCTTAGTAAGTTTCAAGTATAAAATATTAGTAACTATACTCTCCATGCTGCACATTAGATCTCTAGAATACAGTCATTCTAGTATATGAATCGTTGTGCCGTTTGACCAACATCTCCCCATTTCCCATACACACCCCTCCCCACCCCTGGTAAGCACAGTTTTACCTTCTTCTTCTATTAATTAGACCTTTTTTCTTTCCACATATAAGTAAGATCCTGCAATATTTTCTTTGGTATCTGGCTTATTTCACTTAGCATAATATACTCTAGGTTCATCCAGGTTGTTGCAAATGACAGGATCTCCTTTTCAAGGCTGAAAAAATTCCAATGGGGTGTGTGTGTGTATAATATATATATTA
>NW_016879498.1:0-2304 GCF_001698545.2 Rhinopithecus bieti
ATGAAACTCAATACATAGGCAGGTCATAAAAAATGATTTTTTCTTTTGCATAAGCAGTGAGTAGAATTAAGCTGTTCCCTCACCTTCACCTGGTGGTACCTGGAGTACATTTGGGAAGTCCTCAACTTGGAAAACCCTTCTTCCCTATGTACTGCTGGTAATTAGAAGCAAGAAATTTTTCTGAAGTTTGTCAAGCATTTTATGAAGGATACATTGCTAGTTTATTGTCTTTTTTTAAAGTATATTTTAAGCATTTTCTTATATTCCTAATATAAATGTTGCTTTGTCAGAAATTTCAACATTTTGAACAAATTTTGATAGTTTCTAAAAAAATATAATTCAAACCAGGTTTAGTTAGGATGGGTGCCTAGAATGCTGTCAGGATACATATAATGCTATATATAAAGTTTATTTCTATTATCATCTAGTTGTTCAACAGTTGATTTAGGCATAATATTGAAATTACTTTTGCAGTTTGATATAGTTTGGATATTTAACCCCTCCAAATTTCATGTTGAAATTTGTCCACGTCCAATCTCTTGTCTCAGTGTCAGACAGTGGGTCCCGGTGGGAGGTGTTTGGGGTCATGGGGCTGGTCCCTCATGAATGAGCTGGTACCATCCTTGTCCCAGAGGTGATATGTGAATTCCTGCTCTATTAGTTCATGTGAGAATTGGTTGTTTAAAAGAGCACGACACACTTTCCCTCTCTCTTGCCATGTGACACATTTGCTCCCCCTTTGGCTATGTCGTGATTGGAAACCTCTTGAGGTCCTTACCAGAAGCAGGTGCTAGTGGCATGCTTCTTGTACAGCCTGCAGAACTGTCAGCCAAATTTACAAGAAAAAAAACAAACCACCCCATCAAAAAGTGGACAAAGGATATGAACAGACAATTCTCAAAAGAAGACATTCATACAGCCAACGGACACATGAAAAAATGCTTATCATCACTCGCCATCAGAGAAATGCAAATCAAAACCACAATGAGATACCATCTCACACCAGTTAGAATGGCAATCATTAAAAAAATCAGGAAACAACAGGTGCTGGAGAGGACGTGGAAAAATAGGAACACTTTTACACTGTTGGTGGACTGTAAACTAATTCAACCATTGTGGAAAACAGCGTGGCGATTCCTCAAGGGTCTAGAACTAGAAATACCATTTGACCCAGCCATCCCACTACTTGGGATATATCCAAAGGATTATAAGTCATGCTGCTATAAAGACACATCCATATTAATGGAATCATAATATGTAGTCTTTCATGACTGCCTTTTTTCACTTAGCAAAATGTTTTCAAGTTTCATCCATATTTTAGTATGTATCAATACGTCATTTTGTTCTGTGACTAAATAATACTGTGTTGCATTAACATATACTACATTTTGCTTATGCGTTCATCAATAGATGGACATTTGGGTTGTTTCTACCTATTGGCTATTAAGAATAGCTGCTTATTTCCATTCCCACTAGCAGTGTGGGAGGGTTTCAATTTTTCTATATTTTCACCAACACTGTAGTCCCAGCAACTCGGGAGGCTGAGGCAGGAGAATGGCGTAAACCCGGGAGACGGAGCTTGCCGTGAGCTGAGATCCGGCCACAGCACTCCAGCCTGGGGGGCAGGGCAAGACTCCGTCTCAAAAAAAAAAAAAAAAAAAAAAAACCAACAAAAAAAAAAAAAGACAACCCAATTTTAAAATGGGCAAAAGATATGAATAGACATTTCTTCAAACAGAATCTACAAATGTTCAATATGCACATGAAAAAATGTTCATCATTAATTATTAGGGTAATACAAATGAAAACCACAATGAGATATCACCTCATACCCACTAGGATGGCTAAAAAGACAAGTGTTGTAAATTTGATTGAGTTCTTGATAGGTTCTGGATATTAGCCCTTTGTCAGATGAGTAGATTGCAAAAATTTTCTCCCATTCTGTAGGTTGCCTGTTCACTGTGATAGTAGTTTCTTTTGCTGTGCAGAAGCTCTTTAGTTTGATTAGATCTCATTTGTCAATTTTGGCTTCTGTTGCCATTGCTTTTGGTGTTTTAGACATGAAGTCCTTGCCCATGCCTATGTCCTGAATGGTATTACCTAGGTTTTCTTCTAGGGTTTTTATGGTATTAGGTCTAACATTTAAGTCTCTAATCCATCTTGAATTAATTTTCATATAAGGAGTAAGGAAAGGATCCAGTTTCAGCTTTCTACTTATGGCTAGCCAATTTTCCCAGCACCATTTATTAAATAGGGAACCCTTTGCCCTTTCCTTGTTTTTGCCAGTTTTGTCACAGATCAGAT
>NW_016879499.1:0-839 GCF_001698545.2 Rhinopithecus bieti
AATTATTGCCTCAATTTCAGAGCCTGTTATTGTCTATTCAGGGATTCAACTTCTTCCTGGTTTAGTCTTGGGAGGGTGTATATGTCCAGGAATTTATCCATTTCTTCTAGATTTTCTAGTTTATTTGCATAGAGGTGTTTATAGTATTCTCTGATGGTAGTTTGTATTTCTTAGGGATTGGTGGTGATATCCCCTTTATCATTTTTTATTGTGTTTATTTGATTCTTCTCTCTTTTCTCCTTTATTAGTCTTGCTAGCAGTCTATCAATTGTGTTGATCTTTTCAAAACCCAGCTCCTGGATTCTTTGATTTTTTGAAGAGTTTTTGTGTCTCTATCTCCTTCAGTTCCTCTCTGATCTTGGTTATTTCTTGCCTTCTGCTAGCTTTTGAATGTGTTTGCTCTTGCTCCTCTAGTTCTTTTAAAAACCAGCTCCTGGATACATTGATTTTTTTGAACAGTTTTTTGTGTGTCCGTCTCCTTCAGTTCTGCTCTGATCTTAGTTATTTCTTGTCTTTTTCTAGGTTTTAAATTAGTTTGCTCTTGCTTCTCTAGGTCTTTTTATTGTGATGTTAGGGTGTCGATTGTAGGTCTTTTCTGATTTCTCCTGTGGGCATTTGCTGCTATATATTTCCCTCTAAACACTGCTTTAGCTGTATCCCAGAGATTCTGGTGCGTTGTGTCTTTGTTCTCATTGGTTTCAAAGAACTTACTTATTTCTGCCTTAATTTCGTTATTTTTACAGTAGCCATTTAGGATCAGGTCATTCCGTTTCTATGTACTTGTGTGGTTTTGAGTGATTTTTTTTTTCATTTTTTTTTATTATACTTTAAGTTCTAGG
>NW_016879500.1:0-1328 GCF_001698545.2 Rhinopithecus bieti
CTCTCGCAAAGGTGCTAACACTGTAGGAGGGTGTGGTGCAGGAGTGGGGGTGTTAACAGGGCACTTAGAGTGGGTGTGGGCAGAGATAGGGGACCCTAGGTGGCCGGCTTAGGACGTGGAAGGGGGCACAGGTGCGAGCGTGCTACCAGTCGATGAGGAGCAAGGAGGAGGAGTCTGGGAAGGAAGGGAGGGGATGGAGAGAGCGGGGAGAGAAGGACTAGTATAGGGCAGGTCGGGGCAAAAGGGTAAGGCCCAAAAACCTTGTATGTAATTAATTTCGGACCACTTGCTTAGCTGGCAGAAATTGCTGAGGTCGATCACGCCACAGTGGAAAGGAAAATTAACTGCTTCCTCCTAAGGTCTTGTTCAAGCTGTAAGGTTTTAAATTGGCTAGGAGGCACCCTAAGGGGTGCTCTTTGGAAATTTGGACTGGGGGTTTCCCATTTGTTTCCTCTTTACTTACACAACGGACACAATGGAAATGGAAGTGGATCTCTGCCTGGCTTCAAAGCATCCTTTGCAACCAGCAGAGACAGACCGGAGGCTCTTGGAACGAAGGTGGAGATTACCTTCAGGCAGACGTCTCCGTCCTGAATGGGTCTCCTGAGCCACTTGGTGGCTCAAAATTGGGCCTCGGACCTGTGCAGCATTTTTAGCCGAGGGAGGTAAAGAGGAGACAAGGGCACTTACCCCAGAGAGGCCGTGAGAGTGAGGGAAACGGGTCTCAGGTCCTGGTCCGTCTGCAGCGTGTTACCAGGAGGAGGTTCCTCAATCCTTAGAGGCCTGAGGAGTGGTATCCTCCCGGGTCTTTGGCACCAATTGATTTGTTTTTCTAAAGACCAGCAGAGCGGGCACAAAAGAACCAGTGAGCAGGCAAGGGTAGGAGCAAAACTGCAAATTTATTTTCGTCACCTAGCTTCAGGGAAGTAGGTGGGTAGGCAGAGGTATGTTGGCCTCTGGCAAAGAAGGCCAACAGAGTCACCAGTGGAGCTCTCGGACGGAGTTCCTGCAGTCCCGACAGCAGTGGGGAGGCTGGGAATTCTGCGACGCGCTGTGCAGGAGCAGCTTTTCTGGGAGAGAGGGCGATAGGCGGGTCACTGGCGTGTATGGGGATGTACCGCAGGTGCGACCAGGTAAATCTTGGTCTCTTCAGATTGACGTCACCTGGCGCATGCCCAGTTGGTCTGCACCTTCATGGGCGCCAGCTACAATTTCACACATGCGGGAAAAGTTGGTGATGAAGAACCTGGAGGTGCGCCATCTTACCTCCGTTCGTCCAAACAGAAATATGTTCAGACCGAAACTGGAGAGAAGCTTTCCGAGGAACA
>NW_016879501.1:0-202 GCF_001698545.2 Rhinopithecus bieti
CCACATACTTACACCTTTCTGCATTGCCATGTGTGAATGCAACCCACATACTTTCATGGATGTCTGCCATGGGATACTTCTTAGCGCAACGAAGCTTATGGAGACAAAAGAAATATCCTCAGATGAAAACTAGAAAGAAGGTTTCTTAGAAACATCTTTGTGATTTGTGAAATCACCTCACAGAGTTAAAATTAGGTTTCGT
>NW_016879502.1:0-776 GCF_001698545.2 Rhinopithecus bieti
AGAATTTTGTGTGTAATTTTACGAGTGGATTGCTGTCAGAATAAAAAGTGTCTACTATCTCTATTCAGTGATGTATTGGCACAAATGGTAAACATATTCGTAGAGATAGTGGGAGAAATTTATTTCATGGCTTACAAGAAGACAGGTTAAGTTGGGACATTTGTTTCATTAATGCTACATTTTATAATGCGCTTGTATGGGCGTGGAACTTAAATGTATTGTAACAACTTTTAAATGCTCCATGTTACAGATGGAATTACTGGAGAAAGTACTAACTGATATTTCCTGTGCGTGTGCTTTGAAGGCACAAGGCAATAATAAAGCCACCCATTTCCCTTTTCCCACCTATTTCCTGAAGGCCAAGCTGTGCTTTTGCAGATTAGGCCTCTCTGTAACACACACACACACACACACACACACACACACACGCACGCACGCATATGGCCTTTACGGTTTTAAAGGAGGATAACTCTCACCTAGGTATTTTCAGGGGAGATCTAGAATCATCTAAGGGGTTAAGCTGGACTAGCCAATGGAAAAACAAAATGAAGACACCGGGGAGATATTCCCAGAACAGTAGCATTCCTAATGGGCCAGGCCCTAGTCACATGCAATTCCCCAGATGTGGTTGGTGTGGCCAAGGTTCCGGCATGTGACGGCTGCCTTCCTGGCACTTCTTGTGCTGTGAGGAGCATCCCCTCCCCAGTGCCAGGGGCAGTGGTCCTCTCACCCCCTTCAGAGTAAAGGGCCAGCAGTCGGCAGTCACAGGAAAAGTA
>NW_016879503.1:0-3177 GCF_001698545.2 Rhinopithecus bieti
TCTGCCCACCTTGGCCTCCCAAAGTGCTCAGATTACAGGCATGAGCCACTGTGCCTGGCCAGATTGTGTTCTTCTTAATCACCTTGATGTACCCAGTGTCTTGTGGCCTATCGAAAGATAATTTTGTATTGAATAAACATTTACTATGACAATTGTAAAGTGTGTAATTTGTGACTGGCAACTCATATCCTGCATGGTTATTTTGTCTGTGTAAAATATTTTATGTTTCTTAGGTGACTGCCATGCTATTTGTCTCTCCTTGCTGCGATGCAAATTAGCTCACTTCACTCCTTGGAAGGACAACTTGTAAGGGCTAAACAGTCTACTGGTTTGTCTTTTACTTAATGAAAAGGTGTAGGAACAAAATACCCTCCACGCTCCTGCAGGTTCAAGTCTGCTAAACAAACACAATAGATTAACAGGAGAAAAGCATACACATTTATTAATATGCACATGGACACAGGAGTCCCACAAATATGAGACTCAAAGAAGGGCCAGATAGCTGAGGCTTAAATAGCACCCTCTTCATCAAGGACAGGGAAATGGGGTGTAGACAATTTTGAGGCATGGCAAATGATTTTCAGGGGAATCAAATGAGCCCAAAGAGCAGACAGTAGTTTGCAAATGATCCCCTTTGAAAGCTGAACAGAACAAGTTGTGGGAAGGTTTGGGGCACTGTGAACAAAGGTTATCTTATTATGCATGGAAAATCATTTCAGTAATCTCTCAGAACTGCCTACAGAAGAATAGATGGAAAGTCTGTATGAGTGTGGTGATGACTTTTAGTCTCTCCTCTTTTCCAGTAGTTAATCTTTCCTGGTTATTTGATGGGATTTCTGGGAATGGAGTCTTAAGACAATTGTATTTTTTTTTGTTTTGTTTATTTTTTATTTTTATGATTGATTTATTTTTTTGAGACAGGGTTTTGCTCTGTCACCCAGGCTGGAGTGCAGGGCGCCATCTTGGTTCACTGCAGCCTCTGCCCCCTGAGTTCAAGTGATTCTCCTGCCTCAACTTCCCAAGTAGCTGGGATCACAAGCCTGCGCCACCATACCCGGCTAATTTTTGTATTGTTAGTAGAGATGGGGTTTTGCCATGTTGGCTAGGCTGGTCTCGAACTCCTGGCCTCAAGTGATCTGCCCGCCTCAGCCTCCCAAAGTGCTAGGATTACAGGGGTGAGCTACTGTGCCTGGCCTGTTTTTTAAAAAAACTTTTAGGTTCGGGGGTACAAGTGAAGGTTTGTTACATAGGTAAACTCATGTCACAGGGTTTGTTGTACAGATTATTTCACCACCCAGGTACTAAGCCTGGTACCTAATTGTTATCTTTTCTGCTCCTCTCCCTCCTCCCACTCTCCACCCTCAAGTAGACCCCAGTGTCTGTTGTTTCCTTCTTTGTGTTCATACCTTTTCATCATTTAGCTCCTACTTGTAAGTGAGAACATGTGGTATTTGATATTCTTGCATTTCTTTGGGAAGAAGTTTTCCCCAGTCAGATGAGGGAACCTCCAGAGAGAACCCCTCTTGTGCTTGGTGATGATGGGGAAGTGGCTCAAGGAGAAACAAGCGAAGGCTTCTAAGGCCTTCCAGTTTCCTTTAATCCAAAAGTGTTCAGCATGCCAGAGTGCTGTACTTTGGGGTATTGTTTTCTGTGCCCCAGCACTGGCAGACGTAGGTGTTCTGAACTCCCGTTTTCACTGCCCCTTGGGCCACAGGTTTGGCTGTTGTCCTGAGGTCTTTGTAGCAGGGGCTGCAGCTGGGAGTGCTGACCACACAGGGCCAGAGGTCTGGCTGTGCTAGCATTGCTCGCTGGTAACACCAGCAACCAAAGGGCAGGCTGCAGAGGGGTCAGCCTAACACCTGGTCAGGCCAAACAGAAGGCGCTAGGATGGCTGTGCTGGTTGTGAAGCTGATATTGACAAGGATCACTAAGTAAAATGGCCAGAAATGATCAAGACCAGTGATTTTACCTCTTGTCACTCTGAAGGACGTTGTGAATTTTTTTTCTGAGAGGTTTTTCTCGTGTGTAAAATTATATTATTAAGTATGCTTAACATGTTTCTTAATCTTTTGTTGATCAGAAGTCTGTATTACCACAAACCAGAGGCTCAGATAAGTAGGAGTAAACCCCTGTTACCCCAGGGAGGAGGGATAATGCCAGCAAAAGACATATGTACTTTGACCAATATGGTTTTATTGAGAAGAATGTACCATTTCTTTCAAGTTTTGAGAAATAATGAAAGGCTCTAACCCCTCACTTATAGACCACAGGCCAAAGTAGAGAGAAGGTTTGCCAGTCTTTGGGGCCTGTCCCAAGACCAAGTCAAGTGAACTTCTTGACTGTGCTCTACCTTCACCGGGGTGTGTGCCTTTTCTGTCTGAATGTGTCAGTACTGGAGGGTTATCATGGGGCAGGAGTTCTGTGGGTCCACTCAGATTTCCTGCTGTACATCAGCATGTAGGCAGGACATAAGGACACTCATAAAGGGTACCTTCAGTAGAATCTGCGCACCTCTTTTTCTCATCATTTTGTGTCTGGTGATCGTAGCAACTTAGAATTTCTGTGAAGAGAGCTTCAGTAGTCTGTTCTGTGAGAAGGAAGATGACCCTTATCTCACGGAGTTGTGTTGAAGTTCTTACATCCCACTGAGGTACGCAAGAAGGACTTAATATTTTATATTTTTGAATAAAAGAGAAGTAGTTATTGTCAGGAAAAGCAATAGGATAAACTAATGGGGTTAGAAAATGTCATTGGTGTTATCGTGTTGAGTCCTCTGGCCATGCCAGGGCTCGAAGAAAGGAATAATCAGATGTAATAATTGTGGCTCTGGGAAAACTGAGAGGACTTGGGGACTGGCTAGATAAGGAGGCTTGAAGAGTGAGGAAGTCAAAGATAAGAAGACAATCGAAATGTCAAATCTGATTACAAAAGCAAATGGTGGAACTGTTGACTTGTAGCTGTGGGGTGGGAAGACTGGTGACCTGATGGGAAGGAGTGGATGTCCTCTCAGGGAGAGAGTGGGAGAAAATAGATTTTCCCTCAGAATTAATTTCCTTCCTTCCTTCCTTCCTTCCTTCCTTCCTTCCTTCCTTCCTTCCTTCCTTCCCCCCTCCCTCCCTCCCTCCTTCCTTCCTTCCTTCTTTCCTTTTCCTTTTCTTTTCTTTTCTTTTTTTTTTT
>NW_016879504.1:0-4203 GCF_001698545.2 Rhinopithecus bieti
TCATCCTTTTTTATGGCTGGATAGAATTACATGGTGTATATGGGTCACATTTTCTTAATCCAGTCTGTCACTGATGGACATTTGGGTTGATTCCAAGTCTTTGGTATTGTGAATAGGGCCACAATAAACATACGTGTGCATGTGTCTTTATAACAGCATGATTTATAATCCTTTGGGTATATACCCAGTAATGGGATGGCTGGGTCATATGGTACATCTAGTTCTAGATCCTTGAGGAATCGCCATACTGTTTTCCATAATGGTTGAACTAGTTTACAATCCCACCAACGGTGTAAAAGTGTTTCTAAGACTCTTGGTCGCAAATGATAGTATTCCAACTCAGACTAGCTTATACCAAAGAGGAATGCATTGTGGTAGGCAGAATAATGCCCCTTCTGCAAAGATGTCCATGTCCTAATCCCCAGAACCTGAGAATATGCTTCCTTACATAGCAAAAGGGCTTTCACTGATGTGATTAAGTCAAACATTTTGAGATGGGTTGATTATCTTGGATTACGCAGATGGATTCAATTTAATCACAGGGGCTTTATAAGGGAAAAGAGAGAGGCAGGCAGGAAGGCAGGCAGTCAGGTGAATCAGAGTCAGAGGAAGAGATATGATTACAGAAGCAGAGGTTGGAGTGATGCAGAGCCATGAACCAAGAGCTAAGGAATGTAGGTAGCCCCTAGAAGCTGAAAAAAGCAAGTAAATGGATCTTCCTGAGAGCCTCCAGAAGGAATGCAGCCCTGCAGACCAGTTTAGCCATCTGATCTCCAAACTACAAGATAATGCATATATTTTTTTAGGCCACTAAGTTTGTGGTAATTTGTTACAGCAGCAGTAGGAAACGAATACATTCATGTAATCAAGAAGTTCAAGGGCTATAGCTAACTTCCAGCTAGTTTAATCAAAAAGTTCAGATGATGCCAATCTGTCTATTACAATAATTGCTAAGCAATGTGTTCTGCTGTGCTGGTCTCATTTTCAGGGAGGTCCTCCCCACGCCATAAAAAGATGACCTGACCGTAGTAGTTCAAGGCTTTCCTTGTCCTTAATTGGTGGAGATTTCCTTGTGTGGTGGCCTTGCTTAATAGTAATAACCCCAGAAGAAAAGCACGAGTACATTTCCCCAAAACTCCAGAAAAGCTTAAGGGGAATCTGGTTGGCATGCAATAATCACACCCTTTCCTTGAACCAACCATTTAGCTAAGGGGAATGCAGTACTTTAATTGGCCAGTTCTTGGTCACCCCACCCTTGTGGTTGGAGTCGGATAGAAGAGAGTCAACCCATATAAACCACACAGACTTAGGTTCCCACAAGAAAGTTGGGTGTTACTACTAGAAGAGGGGAAGGAAAGGATATTGAATAAATAATAATCATAACTGCCACTGGATCAAAACATACATTTAAAAAGTATATATTTTATATTTAATCAAAAAATTCAAAATTAAAGTCACAATTTCCTTTGACTATTGATCATATAATTTTAAAAACATTATTATAAAATGAAAATAATACTCCAGATCTTGGTTACGTTTCCAGATATCATTAATACCTTTAATTTCCCATGCCCCAGTTACGGATATGGCTCCTAAAAATTGGCCTATTGTATATTAACTCATGAATCTGGCAGTTAAGCAGTTAGAAGGACAATTATTTAATAACAGGCAAAACAATTACAAAATGCAATGTCCAAGTGGCATCGTTTTCAACCCAAAGCTGCCTCTACAAGGACATTCTCACTGTTCAAAGGGGGCTTGAGACACTATGGTACCAAAATTCCAAAGAGCTGATATTGGTAGAATATAATGGCAAGCATCAGGACTCTGCTTACAGAGTGGATCTCCTCCTTCATTTATGGATCTGTTATCGCAGGTCCTCCTTTTCTGCTTTGAAGAGCCTGGACACGCCCAAGGAAAAGTAGCAGTGGTGGTGAAGGTTTCATTGAAGGTGGTGGAGCCCAAGAAGCCAAAGTGACCTTCAGGGTGTAGCTCTCAGAGAAGTGTCTTACAAAATAATTAAAATATGTTCACTCTCTTTAAGGCATCTTCTAACAGCTCAGGTGAACCAGACCAACTCTGATGCAAATAATGGAGTGGGAAGGGATTTTAATTTACTTATAAGACTTACTGGGTATCATGAAAGTTGATCTATCTTCTACAGTACCATCATCACCTCGCTCATCCTACCACAAATCCTAGCACTTAGAAGGAGCTCAATAAATAACTACTAAATGAATGAACTGGCTTCACATTGTTGTCCTTCCCCATTTGTTGAATATAAATTTAACTTTAAGGCTATACAAAACAGACAAAGCTATTCTTTTTCATTTGAGCCTGTATTTTTATCATCATCAACTTGCATTTGATGTTTACTGCTTTCAGATATTACATTCATGTTAAGGGTTTGAAATGAGGGTTAAGTGAAAGATTAAGGGAGTTACAAGCAGCAATAATTCTGATGTTACTACAACCAAAAATAAACACAGACATGAGTGTACACATGTGTGCACACACACTGAAGATATTCAAGTTAATGCTAAGTGTCTGTGATAATGCAGATTGGAATGCAGCCAGTAAAAATGTCATTCTCTGGCTTAATGGAAAGATTAATAAATCAAAACCATGAATTATATATGAAGTCTCACCCAGGATCTGTTATTTTTAGTACAAGAGAGTAACATGATGCTGCAGGTATGGTTTGTGCCAATGCCATAACCTGAGGAGTAAGTGCCAAGAAAAGCAGGGCTGGGATGTCTCAATCAACAAAAGTGGAGACAAAAACTCAGCATCTTCCAGAAGACAGAGACAGCTTTGCTCATGTGCAAAACTGAATGGCAAATGGGATGGAAGGAGTCGCAAGTGTGAGGAAAGGACTTCTTCAGCATGCTGATAATTATGCAAATAACTGAACTCGGTCTTCAGTGCATCTCTGCTTGTCAAGTGATGGAAGGTAATATGAAGCTAGGATTTTAACTTCTCCTGCACTAAAGAAGGCCACCATTTAAAACAAAAGTAAAGGGAGATAATTAGCACTTGACAAAGCTATCGCATGTATACAGACTCAAGAAACATCCACAGACTTGAGTTAAAGTCCCAAGGTCTGCCACTTATTTGGTGTTGTCTTCAACAAATAATTTAACCTTTAGAAGCCCTGTTTACTTCTCTATAAAATGAGAACAGTTACGTCTGTTTCATAAGGTTTTCAGAAGGACTCAGTGAAATTACACATGTAAAATATTTACCATGGTGTCTAGTATATAGCAAGTGCTCATAAATAGTTAATGATTCTCAGAGATAAATATGACAAAAACAAAGAGAAGGGTATGTGTGTGCCCCACATTAACTTTTAAAATTAAGCATTTTAACGATTTTATGTGTGCATATATAAAATTTATGGAATAAAACTTATGGGATATGGATTAAAAGGTTTTAGCACATATATTATTATAATGATAGAAATCTAGGCCCCATAGATATTAAATAGTTTTGAAACAGCTAGCAAAACAATCACATAAGAAAGTTTCCTATTCAATGAAGAGTGAAGACAATTCTGAAATGAGTAAATCTACAAGGTATTATCTCATCACCTCTCCCCTGGCCTTTAGTGCCATAGGTACTAGACCCAGCTAGTAGCTCTGCCCACTAATTACCATAATTAAACCTTAATGTTAAGAAGCTGCTATGGTTTGAATGTCTCTTCCAAAACTCATGTTGAAATTTAATTACCATTGTAACAGTATTGAGAAGTGACACCTTTAAGAGGTGTGATTAGGTCATGAGGGCTCTGCCCTTACAAATGAGTTAATAATATTATCACAGGAGCAGGTTAGTTATGATGGCAGTGGGCTCCTGATAAAAGGATGAAGTTTGGCCCCCATTTTTTCTCTGTCTTGCTTGCCCTAATGACTTCTGCCATGCGATGATGCAGCACGGAGGCCCTCACCAGAGGCTAGCACCATGCTCTTGGACTTCCCAGCTCTGAAAACATGAGAAATAAATGTCTTTTCTCTTTAAGTTACCCAGTCTATGGTAGTCTGTTACAGCAGCACAAAACAGACTAAGACAGAGCCAATTACAAACCAAGTTCCCAGAGACCTACAAAGGGAATAAATTAGCAACATCTTTCTACTGGAAGAATACTTACTGAATATTCACCAAGATGTAAACTCTAATTATCTCTGGTGGTAGAATACAGGCAAT
>NW_016879505.1:0-1328 GCF_001698545.2 Rhinopithecus bieti
TTCATGTGGAACCCAGAAAGAGCCCACATTGCCAAGACAATCTTAAGCCAAAAGAACAAAGCTGGAGGCATCACGCTACCTGATTTCAAACTATACTACAAGGCTACAGTAACCAAAACAGCATGATCCTGCTACCAAAATAGAAATATAGAACAATGGAACAGAATAGAGCCCCTGGAAATAATACTACACATCTACAACTATCTGATCTTTGACAAACCTGACAAAACCAAGAAATGGGGAAAGGATTCCCTGTTTAATAAATGGTGCTGGGGAAAACTGGCTAGCCATATGTAGAAAGGTGAAAATGGATCCCTTCCTTAAATCTTATACAAAAATTAATTCAAGATGGATTAAAGACTTAAATATTAGACCTAAAACCACAAAAACCCTCGAAGAAAACCTAGGCATTACCATTCAGGCCATAGGCATGGGCAAGGACTTCATGACAAACACCAAAAGCAATGGCAACAAAAGCCAAAACAGATAAATGGGATCTAAATAAACTAAAGAGCTTCTGCACAGCAGAAAAAACTATCATCAGAGTGAACAGGCAACCTACAGAATGGGAGAAAATTTTTGCACTCTCCCCATTTGACAAAGGGCTAATATCCAGAATCTACAAAGAACTTAAAAGATTTACAAGAAAAAAATCAACCCCATCAAGAAGTGGGCAAAGGATATGAACAGACACTTCTCAAAAGAAGACGTTTGTGCAGCCAATGGACACGTGAAAAGATGCTCATCATCAGTGGCCATCAGAGAAATGCAAACCAAAACCACAACGAGATACCATGTCACACCATTTAGAATAGTGATCATTAAAAGTCAGGAAGCAACAGGTGCTGGAGAGGATGTGGAGAAATAGGAACGCTTTCACACTGTTGGTGGGACTGTAAACTAGTTCAACCATTGTGGAAGATAGTGTGACGATTCCTCGAGGATCTAGAACTAGAAATACCATTTGACCCAGCCATCCCATTACTGGGCATATACCCAAAGGATTATAAATCATGCTGCTATAAAGACACATGCACACGTATGTTTATTGCAGCACTATTCACAATAGCAAAGACTTGGAACCAACCCAAAATGTCCATCAATGATAGGCTGGGTTAAGAAAATGTGGCACATATACAGCATGGAATACTATGCAGCCATAAAAAATCATGTCCTTTGTAGAGACATGGATGAAGCTGCAAACCATCATTCTGAGCAAACTATCACAAGGAAAGAAAACCAAACACTGCATGTTCTCACCTATAGGTGGGATTGAACAATAAGAACACTTGGTCACAGCGTGGGGAACATCACACACCTGGGCATGT
>NW_016879506.1:0-381 GCF_001698545.2 Rhinopithecus bieti
AAAGTGCTGCGATTACAGGCGTGAGCCACCGTGCCTGGCCTTAATTTTTTAATTCTATAATTACCACAAAGCCCTTAGTATTAAGCTCCGAGACATATTTTTGTCATACCTTTATTGCTTATCATAATTTTCTATCTTTAGATGTTAAGTATTTGTTGAAAATCCCATGAAAAGTTTTCAGAAATTGGATTGGATTTCTTGTTTATTATACATCCCTTGACTATTTTGTAATCATGTGTATTTGTGGAGGTCACATGTAAACAAATTTAAAGTGATTCTACTTTGTGAAAATGTGCAACCTCGTGTAGGTACTCAGTAAATTAGTAAATTCTTATTAACGTTAGCCCCCCAGCCTTGCTATAGAGGGTGCATGCTGAGCCT
>NW_016879507.1:0-1592 GCF_001698545.2 Rhinopithecus bieti
TTTCAATTTAAAATTGTTTTAAAATTATTATTAAAATATTTGATGTAATAATGATACTTTTTCCTAATAGACACATGCTGAAGTCTTTATAAATGAAATGAAATAATACAGTATCTGAGCTTTGCTTCAACAATAATGTAGTCAGGGTATGTACACAATGGAATACTGTCCAGCCTTAAAAAAGAAGGAAATCCTGTCATTTGCAACAACATGGATGAAACTGAAGGACATCATGTTAAGAGAAACAAGCCAGGCACAGAAAGGCAAGTGCTGCATGACCTTACCTACACGTGAAATTCTAAGAAGTTGAACTTACAAGTTGAGAGTAGAATTATAGTTACCAGGGGTGGGGGAGAGGTGCACTGGGGAGAAAGTCAAGAGATACAAGATTTTTTAAAAGAAAAGAAAGCATTGAGCTTATAGTTGAAACCACATTGATAACTGGTGAAGCCGCATTATAGGTACATGAGCGTTCATTATACGATGCTCTCTACTTTGTATGTTTGAACACTTCCATAATAAAGTAGTTTTAAAAGTAAAGTCTAAAGTATACAGTAGGAACATACGTATTTTAAAAGTTGCCTTAGGATACTATAGTCTACATGGGGTTTGTGGCATTTAAATCAATTTTATATACTTGAATACGACTATTTGTAAAAAATCTAACTGAACGATCTTAGAGATTAGTCTTTCATTTGGGACTAGTTCAGTTACAAATTAGTGGCTTAATATAATTACAATCAAATAATCCTAAACCTGAAATAAAATAAATCTAAGTGGATGAGCACATGGGCGTGTTTGCATTTCCTGGCATTCAGAGAATCTTTGCATGATTGTTAACCCATGATGAGGACAGAGACACAGGGAAAGACACAATTAAAATGGAGTAGAGAATTGGATTAATTTCTTAGGTAACTCACAGGAGAAAATACAAGAAGACAGTGATTATTTCTAAAGAAGCATTGTAATTTTTGCTTTTTGTCTTCTCAAGATATACCTGTACCATGGAAAATGAAGTAGTTTGTTTACTCTCACATATCATCGTTTATTTAACATAAAATGTTGCAGCTATATATAAATGTGCTATAATTCACAATCTTATGTTCTTCCTGTTAAAATTTTGTTCATTCTTGAGCTAACTCCTCAATGTAAAAAAAAATCTGTCATCTATCTTCAATAGTGTGTATGTGTGTGCATATACATATATTTTCCTGAACGATTTGAGAGTAATATGCACACATCATGCTCTTTACCCCCTAAATATTTTAATGTATATCTCATAATAATAGACACTTTAATATACATAACTGCACTATGATGTTCAACTTCAGTAAATATAACAATGAATTTTACCCTAGTCCACCATCTAGATGTCTGTTTTATCCATTAACACAATAACTAACATCTGTACAGCATTTTTTCTTGCAATATGTGGGGTCGGGGTTCAGTCTAGGATCAAATATTGCATTTAATTATTAACCTTTCATTAAAATATTTTCACAGGCTTTCTTTGTCTTCTGTGATATTGATGTTTTGAAGTACACAAAAATATACAATATTCCTTATTTGGAGTTGTTTGACATTTCCTTGTG
>NW_016879508.1:0-628 GCF_001698545.2 Rhinopithecus bieti
GTTATTAAAATCTTTCTCTTGTACGAAAATGTTTAACAGTGTTATTTTAGTACATTTGCAATGGTTCAGTCCCATTTGATTGATATTTGGGTTGTTTTCCATTTTGCTCTTAATAAATAACACCGTACAGAGCATATTTGTGACCATAACTTCATCTTTGGGATTATTTTCTTGGATATATGCCCCAGACGTGGCCTTTATTGGCTTGCAGGGAATGGACATAGTACCTCCTAGACTTTTTTTTTAGTTATGCAGTTTTGGTGCTGGGTTAGTTATCTATCTAATTTTGTTTTATTTTGTCTGAGATGGAGTTTCGCTCTTGTTGCCCAGGCTGAAGTGCAATGGTGCGATCTCAGCTCACTGCAACCTCCTCCTCCAGGGTTCAAGAGATTCTCCCGCACACAGCGGGGATCATGCGGCTGCCCTCCAGCCTGGGCAACAGAGCAAGACTCCGTCTAAAAAAAAAAGAGAGATTCTCCCGCCTCAGCCTCCCAAGTAGCTGGGACTACAGGCCACCGCCACCAAGCCCAGCTAATTTTTGTATTTTTAGTAGAGATGGGGTTTCACCATATTGGCCAGGCTGGTTTCAAACTCCTGACCTCAGGTGATCCACCTGCCTCAGCCTCCC
>NW_016879509.1:0-775 GCF_001698545.2 Rhinopithecus bieti
CCTACAAAGAGACTTAGAATCCCACACAATAATAATGGGAGACTTTAGACAGAAAGTCAATATTAGACAGAACAACAAGACAGATGGTTAACAAGGATATCCATGACTTGAACTCAGTTCTGCACCAAGCAGACCTAATAGACATCTACAGAACTCTCCACCCCAAATCACCAGAATATACATTCTTCATAGCACCACATCACACTTATTCCAAAATTGACCACACAGTTGAAAGTAAAGCACTCCTCAGCAAATGTAAAAGAACAGAAATCACAACAGTCTCTCAGACCACAGTGCAATCAAATTAGAACTCAGGATTAAGAAACTCACTCAAAACTGCACAACTACATGGAAACTCAATAACCAGCTCCTGAATGTCTACTGGGTAAATCTAAAAAATGAAGGCAGAAATAAAGATGTTCTTTGAAACCAATGAGAACAAAGACACAACATACCAGAATCTCTGGGACACATTTAAAGCAGTGTGTAGAGGAAAATTTATAGCACTAAATGCCCACAAGAGAAAGCAGGAAAGATCTAAAATCAACACCCTAACATCACAATTAAAAGAAATAGAGAAACAAGAGCAAACACATTCAAAAGCTAGTAGAAAGCAAGAAATAACTAAGGTCAGAGCAGAACTGAAGGAGATGGAGATAATAAAAAAAAAACCTTCAAAAAATCAATGAATCCAGGAGCTGGTTTTTTTTTAAAAGATCAACAAAATCGATAGACCACTAGCAAGACTAATAAAGAAGAAAAAAGAGAAGAATCA
>NW_016879510.1:0-1006 GCF_001698545.2 Rhinopithecus bieti
AGCCTCCCAAAGTGCTGGGATTCTGTAATCCCAGGCGTGAGTCACCGCGCCTGGCCTGGAGGTTCTTCATAGAGTCTCAGTGTGAGTCTCTGGTTAGAGTGCCTTCGAATCTAAATAGATTTTGTATTTTTTCAACTAAAAGACATGCACCCAAGTTCAAACACTCGGTAATTTGTTAGCAGTGTTAGCAGTGAGTGAAACAATAAAAGGTCCCCTCCCTCTGGGTTCAAGGTTAGTTTTCTGATATTGGTGTTTTTTCAAAATGCCAGATCCGTCACTTATGAATCAAGTCAGGACCGATGAGGGAGTTTAAAGATACAGGAAGCTTGGACTTGGGAAGGGGAACATCACACACTGGGGCCTATCATGGGGAGGGGGCAGGAGGGAGGGATTGCATTGGGGAGTTATACATGATATAAATGATGAATTGATGGGTGCTGACGAGTTGATGGGTGCAGCACACCAACATGGCATAAGTATACATATGTAACAAACCTGCACGTTGTGCACATGTACCCTAGAACTTAAAGTATAATAAAAAAATAAAATAAAATAAAATTAAAAAAAAAAAGATACAGGAAGCCTCAATTGTGGAGTATAGTGGGGCTGTGGGTACTTAATTAATCCTTGACAATCTCTGAGGATGTTGAAGTTAGTTTGGAATCTTCTGCTACTTTGCATTAGTAGGATATTCTCATGAGTATTCCCGTAATGATTCAAAGAGGATCATTTGTGTGAAGGTAGGGGCAAGGATCTGAGAGTCACTGTGATGGGTAATATCTGTGGCCATGGCAAGTTCTTTTTTCAGACCGTTTAGCCAGTTTAGCTTGAGGATGCGGTTGGCTGTTTGTATAGAACTTTATCACTGAGGATGGGAAGGACAATGGAATCTTTGGCTGGTGTGTGTTACCTTTCCTATTTTCTGAATAACTTTGCCTATGAAATGTGATCAGTGATGGCATATCCAGGCTGGAAGGTCCCAACCTCCTTCCAGAGGTAGGAGCCG
>NW_016879511.1:0-2869 GCF_001698545.2 Rhinopithecus bieti
AAAGTTGAATGTTGGCATATAAAATTTTATTTAAAACAATTATTTATAAATAAATTAAAACAAAACACAATTAATGTGACATAACCTGCTCTAAAATATGAAACACAGGAATGTAAAATGGCAGAAGTTTTTTTTTCAGATGCAGTCTCTGTCACCCAGGCTGGAGTACAGTTGCGCAATCTCAGCTCACTACAACCTCCACCTCCTGGGTTCAAGCAATTCTCCTGCCTCAGCACCCTGAGTAGCTGGGATTACAAGTGCGCGCCACCACGCCTGGCTAATTTTGTATTTCTAGTAGAGAAATTGTTTCACCATGTTGGCCAGGCTGGTCTTGAACTCCTGACCTCAGGTGAACTACCCGCCTTGGCCTCCCAAAGTGCTGGGATTACAGGCGTGAGCCACCACGCTCCGCCCAGAACAAAATTTAACAAAACAAAATTAACCAAAAAATTGAATAAACATAATATACCACTAAAATAATTGTTGATAGCTATTATTTTCAACTATGACTGCACATTCATAAAGAGCATATATTTTGGGTTTTTTTTTAAATTTCAACTTTTACTTTATGTGTAGGTTTGTTACATGGGTATATTATGTACTGCTAAGCCTTTAGATACTACTACTACGCAGGTAATGAGCACAGTACCCCACAGGTAGCTTTTAGCCCTTGTCTCCTTCTCTCCCTTCCTCCTCCAGTGGTCCCCAGTGTCTATTGTTTTCATCTTTATATTTATGTATACCCAGCATTTAGTTCTCACTTCTAAGTAACAACATGCACACTTGCATGCTTATTTGGTTTTCTGTTTCTGCATTAATTCACTTAAGATAATGGCCTCCAGCTGCATCAACTTTGCTACAAAGAACATAATGTTGTCCTGTTATTATGGCTATGTAGTATTTCATGATGTACAGGTACCACATTTTCTTTTGCAATCCCCACTAATGGGCACCTTAGTTGATTCCATGTCTTTGGTATTGGAGGCCATGAAGCTTGAATCATCAGTGTACAATAAAAGCAATAACATTTCATAGAAGATGCATTATTGTAATTCATAAATACTTTGATGGGAAAATTGAAGAACTTACATAGTACTGAAGAATCCTCTTTATTATGTCGTTATTATTTTCATGCTATTTTACACAAAATGTAAAGGTTATAATGCAACCTTGGAAGCAAAGCAAACTATTACATTTCTAAAGGATCATGAGGTCATGAGATCGAGACCATCCTGTCTAACACAGTGAAACCCCGTCTCTACTAAAATACAAAAAATTAGCCAGGCGTGATGGCGGGCGCCTGTAGTCCCAGCTACTTGGGAGGCTGAGGCAGGAGAATGGCGTGAACTCGGGAGGCGGAGCTTGTAGTGAGCCGAGATTGCGCCACTGCACTCCAGCCTGGGCGACAGAAAAGACTCCGTCTCAAAACAAACAAACAAAAAAGTATGAACAACATAAATAATGTACAATATGGTATGAAACACTAATATACAAAATGAACGATTAGAAACAAATGTATATCATTTAGATTGTATAGTTTGAGAAAAGTGAATGACAATGCTAATGACTGTTTATATTCAGTAAATTTAAACATATAAAAGATTTTAATGAATGTGGGGTGCCTATTATTTAATTCACTTCTTATATAACATATACATTCAAGCACATTACCTCAGAACTTGTGAAATTACAAAGTTAGCATACAGCAAATCAGAAAGTAAAAGAAGAAATATAAGACACAGTCCTAGTAATCCTCATTGTAAAGAAGATAAAATTATGGAATAATAGTTATTAACAAATAGGTAATAATTGGGAGTTTACTACGTGCTGGGCAGTGTTCTAAGTAACCTATAGTATTAGTGTTTTAAGAAATCTATGAGATGAGTAAATAAAATCAACTATTCAACTATATAGTTATTTGTCATATAGGATTTAAATTTCTAAGCTTAGTTCCTACTAAGACAAAATACTTTTAAAGTGAAATAGATGTTTAGATTTTCTTGCAATCAATCAGATGCTTTGTGCTCTGATGAAAGTTATTGGTCTCATTTTCTTTTTCTTTTTTTTTTTTTGAGATGGAGTCTCACTCTGTCACCCAGGCTGGACTGGCACGTCGGCTCACTGCAACCTCCACCTCCCAGGTTCAAGTGATTCTCCTGCCTCAGCCTCCCGAGTAGGTGGAATTACAGGCAAACACCACCACGCCTGGCAAATTTTTGTATTTAGAAGAGATGGAGTTTCCAATACAAGGGTACATTGTGTCATTTTTACTGACATTTTAAATGCTTCTGTTTTAACATAGTACTGGTAGTCCTATGCATAACAATTAGGCAAGAAAATTTTGGAAAAGACATCCAATCAGGTGCAGTGGCTCATGTCTTTGTAATCCCAGCAGTTCGGGAGACCGAGGCAAGAGGATTAAGCTTAGTAATTTGAGACTTGCCTGGGCAATTTAGTGATATCCCATCTCTACAAAACTTTAAAATATTAGCCAGGTGTGGAAAATGCACACCTGTAGTGTCAGATACTTGGGAGGCTGAGGTGGGAGAATTGCTTGAGCCCAAGGGTTAAGGTTGCACTCTAGCCTGAGTGACAGAATGAAACCCTGTCTCAAAGGAAAAAAGAAGAAGATTAATTCAAGATGGATTAGAGACTTAAATGTTAGACCTAATACCATAAAACCCTAGAAGAAAATCTAGGTAGTACCATTCAGGACATAGGCATGGGCAAGGACTTCATGTCTAAAACACCAAAAGCAATGGCAGCAAAAGCAAAAATTGACAAATGGGATCTAATTAAACTAAAGAGCTTCTGCACAGCAAAAGCTTTTGCACACCATCAGAGTGAACAGGCAACCTACAGAATGGGA
>NW_016879512.1:0-202 GCF_001698545.2 Rhinopithecus bieti
ATGTGGGGACTGGGAACGGCCCTCTTGTGTGTGCCGTGTTCTGCCCTTCCCAGGCTGCTGGGAGGGCCAGGGTGAACACACACGGCATGGAAAAGATGAAGGACATCCTTCTGAGGGAATCGAGCATCATGCTGCCCTGTGGCAGGAGGAGTGTGCTAGTCCATCTCCCCTGCCTCCGACATGGCCTGTGTCTTCTCCAGAC
>NW_016879513.1:0-771 GCF_001698545.2 Rhinopithecus bieti
TTGTAAACAGAAAACTCAACTTTCAACAGACGGGAGAAAGCCATGCTAACAAAACAAATCTTCAATTTTACACATTTTAAGGCACCTGTTCCTCATCAAATTACATTGGAATTTAAACAGAAAAGTAATTCTATGTTTGAAAGTAAATTGGTCCCACTCTCTGGGATTCTGATGTCCTCCTGGTGCCATAGCAAGGGAAGTCAAAAATGGTATTAGGGCATTCCCTCTATAAAAGTGTCTTGCCCAGATCCAACTACTGCATAATCTCTCCCCAGCCACTGGAGTACCTTGAGAGCCTTTTGGGCTGAGTGTGCCTAGAAAACCAGAAGCATGGAAAGCTAGGTGAGAAGGTGAGCATAACGTGTCCTGCCGACGAACTCCTCCGGACCCATGGGTGAAGGTCATGCTTGCATATGTGGGTAACATCTATGATGGTTGCTGGGACCCAGAGGAAAAAAAGGAAAGTCGAGAAGTGGTATGCCCTTTTTCTATTTCCTTCCACCATAGGCCACACTGAAAAGAGAAAGGGGACTGAGGAACGCCTTGTCTCCCCTCTTTCTCTAGATAGGTAACAAACCATCTACAGTCTGCATTCCCCTCTAGTGCATTCTGAAACACTGGAACTTCTTTAACCCTGAAACTCAAAAGAAAAAATGGCTTATATTCTCTAGCACAAATCCATGACCAAGTTAGAGACAGGAGGCCTGGCTTTCTAAGGGAAACATTAATTTCAACACTATCCAACAAATAGATCTTTCTTTGCCCTGTGAC
>NW_016879514.1:0-772 GCF_001698545.2 Rhinopithecus bieti
GACACAGGAGCAGATCTGTTTGGCTCAGTGGCCTACTTATTGGAAAAAGAAACAAGTCTCAGTTACTTTATCCGGCCTAGGCACTGCTTCTGTAGTTTATCAAAGTACTGAGCCCCTGAGCTGTGTAGGACCCGAAGGACAACAAGGAAAAGTATTATTTTATACTGTTCCCATTACTATTAACCTTTGCAGCCGTGATCTTTTACAGCAATTTGGTGCCTTTCTAAGTATTCCTCATATTTCTCCAGCTGCCAGAAATATGATGTTCAAGATGGGCTACAATCCTTTAAACTCATAGCCACTGTCCACAAGCCTCAAGCTTTACAATTAAAGTGGAAAACTACAATTCCTGTTTGGGTGGAACAGTGGCCATTGTCTAAAGAAAAACTTGAGGCTTTGAAAGATTTAGTTAAGGAACAATTGGCCGAGGGGCATATAGAACCAAGTACTTCTGCATGGAATTCCCCTGTGTTTGTCATTGAAAAGAAAAGTGGAAAATGGCACTTATTAACTGATCTTAGAGCTGTAAATGCCTGTATTCAACCTATGGGGACTTTACAACCTGGTCTTCCCAATCCAGCCCTTATCCCACAAAATTGGAAATTAATGGTCATAGACCTTAAAGATTGTTTTTTTACTATTCCGTTACAACCCCAACATTGTGAAAATTTGCCTTTACTGTTCCCGAATATAATAATGGACAGCCTACTCAAAGATACCAATGGAAAGTTCTCCCTCAAGGTATGCTTAATAGTCCTACTCTATGTCAAAA
>NW_016879515.1:0-773 GCF_001698545.2 Rhinopithecus bieti
AACTATCACTTATGCATTGGATGTTGCTTAGAATTTCAAGCATATGGGATGCTCAGTCACCACAGTGGTTTCCATGCCAGTTTACCACAGTAGAACAGAGAGAGCATCAGGTACATTTCTAAGGTGTCTGACTCCAAACCCTGGCTCCTAGACAGCAGACCTAAAACTTTTAAATAATTTAAACATTTGCCTCTAACAATAGGCCAAAAATCCACTTTTAAAAAAGATTATACTGACAACTACTAGAATAACCAAAATAATTTTTTAAACCAGCCATTTAAGGAAAGCAAAACTTTTAGACATCAATGGAAACTAGAGTTCTCATAATCAGCTAGCAAAAATTTTCATGAAAGCACGTAATATATAATAGCAGCTTTCATGTACTTTTTCTACCTGTCACAAAAGGCTAGTCATTGGCCACCAGTAAGATCTACAAATCATTTCTTAAATCAGAGTGGGGCTTGTGGTGTAGAGCAGGGGTTGGCAAACCATGGCTGTGAGTAAAATCCATCCTATCTCCTGTTCCAACTACCTAGTAGTTTTACTGGAATACACACACATTATAAATATGTGACACATTTGTCACTTTGGGAAAAACTGGCTTTTGCATTTTTCAGTTTTCAGAGGTCAGCTTGCTCCAGAGGCAACAGGTACGTACTGTCATTTCTGGATGGTTATTGTCATTTTTTTTTTTTAACTTCTAGCATGAAAATGCTGATGAGTTTGTGTGTGTGTGTGTGTGTGTGTGTGTGTGTGTGTGTGTAGTGTGTGTG
>NW_016879516.1:0-593 GCF_001698545.2 Rhinopithecus bieti
CCACAGTGCAATAAAATTAGAACTCAGCATTAAGAAACTCACTCAGAACTGCTCAACTACATGGAAATGGAACGACCTGCTCTTGAATGACTACTGGGTGAATAACAAAATGAAGGCAGAAATAAAGATATTCTTTGAAACCAATGAGAACAAAGACACAACATACCAGAATCTCTGGGACACATTTAAAGCAGTGTGTAGAGGGAAATTTATAGCACTAAATGCCCACAAGAGAAAGCAGGAAAGATCTAAAGTCAGCACCCTAACATCACAATTAAAAGAACTAGAGAAGCAAGAGCAAACAAATGCAAAAGCTAGCAGAAGACAAGAAGTAACTAAGATCAGAGCAGAATTGAAGAAGACAGAGACACGAAAAACCCTTCAGAAAATCAGTGAATCTGGGAGCTGGTTTTTTGAAAAGATCAACAAAATAGATAGACTGCTAGCCAGACTAATAAAAAAGAAAAAAGAGAAGAATTAAATAGATGCAATAAAAAATGATAAAGGGGCTATCATCACTGATCCCATGGAAATGCAAACTACCATCAGAGAATACTATAAACACCTCTATGAAATAAACTATAAAATCTAGA
>NW_016879517.1:0-202 GCF_001698545.2 Rhinopithecus bieti
TGGTCCAGTCTGGTTTTGAGGGCAGTTCCAAAATGGAGCCCTCAGATCTTGAGGCAGCAGTCATTTCTTTTACCACTGTCTTTTCTTGTTCTGATGGTAGCATCCAGGTAGATTCAAAAATGTGGGCTTTATTAACCACAGGTTTGACTCTGAGAATCACAGACGCACTTGCCTTAATGACTTTATAATTTTAGCCTTCCAC
>NW_016879518.1:0-594 GCF_001698545.2 Rhinopithecus bieti
GAACTCATCTCTGGATCAAGTGGACTTGTAGACATCTACAGAACTCTCTACCCCAAATCAACAGAATATACATTCTTCTCAGTGCCACATGGCACTTATTCTAAAATAGAACACATAATTGGAAGTAAAACACTCCTCAGCAAATGCGAAAGAACCAAAATCATAACAAACACTTTCTCATACCACAGTGTAATCAAATTAGAACTAGGATTAATAAACACACTGAAAATCGCTAAACTACATGGAAACTGAACAACCTGCCCCTGAATAACTACTGGGTACATAACGAAATGAAGGCAGAAATAAAGATGTTCTTTGAAACCAATGAGAACAAAGATACAACATACCAGAATCTCTGGGACACATTTAAAGGAATGTGTAGAGGGAAATTTATAGCACTAAATGCCCCGAAGAGAAAGCAGGAAAGATCTAAAATTGACACCCTAACATTACAATTAAAAGAACTACAGAAGCAAGAGCAAACACATTCAAAAGCCAGCAGAAGTCAAGAAATTAGTATCAGAGCAGAACTGAAGGAGATAGAGACACAAAAAAACTCTTCTAAAAATCCATGAATCCAGGAGCTGGTTTTTT
>NW_016879519.1:0-839 GCF_001698545.2 Rhinopithecus bieti
TTATGTTAAAATATTTCTTTCTTGTTCTAAACCATGATTCTGTAAATAACAACAGTCATAATAATAGCTAACTTTTCTTGAGCATTGCACAAAGAGTTTTTGCAGTCTTTTATTTATACCTAATAAAATAATGTAGTATTATTTCTCTATGTTTATGAAAGTAGGGCTGGGATGAGGATAAGTGACAAAATCTGTTTAAAAGATTTTCAGGCTGGGCACGGTGGCTCACACCTGTAATCCCAGCACTTTGGGAGGCCAAGGTGGGTGGATCACAAGGTCAGGAGTTCGAGACCAACCTGACCAATATGGCGAAACCCTGTCTCTACTAAAAATACAAAAATTAGCTAGGTGTGGTGATGCGTGCCTGTAGTCCCAGCTGCTTGGAAGGCTGAGGCAGGAGAATCGCTTGAACCCAGGAGGCGGAGGTTGCAGTGAGCCAAGATTGCGTCACTGCACTCCAACCTGGGTAACAGAGCAAGACTCCATCTCAAAAACAACAACAACAAAATTTTTCAGAGGTTCTTTAATACGGCACTTTTCAATCTATGTTGTCTCAGGAGTTCTTTATACACTTAAAAATCATTGAGGACACCAGCGGGCATGGTGGCTCACGCCTGTAATCCCAGCACTTTGGGAGGCTGAGGCGGGTGGATCACGAGGTCAGGAGATCGAGACCATCCTGGCCAACATAGTGAAACCCTATCTCTACTAAAAATACAAAAATTAGCCGGACATTGTGGCGCATGCCTGTAATCCCAGCTACTCAGGAGGCAGAGGCATGAGAATCCCTTGAACCAGGGAGTTGGAGGTTGCAGTGAGCCGAGATGTCACCACAGTGA
>NW_016879520.1:0-240 GCF_001698545.2 Rhinopithecus bieti
TGTTATTTATGATTCTGTATAATAAGCAAAATATTTGTGAATATGCTTGTAGATATAATCAAAGCCAAATAATGTAAAGTCTTCACGGGTTTCTTTTTGCAGCTAGAAACTATGTGAATATTGATTACTAGAATATGGCATCATTTGGATTGTTTGTAATCATGCATTTTAGGTGTTATGTGGTACATAAACTTTATGAGTCCAATTTTAGAAGAAAAAAATTTAGCTACAATTTTCACA
>NW_016879521.1:0-1636 GCF_001698545.2 Rhinopithecus bieti
AATTAATTTTTGTATAAGGTGTAACGAAGGGATCCAGTTTTAGCTTTCTATATATGGGTAGCCAGTTTTCCCAGCACCAGTTATTAAATAGGGAATCCTTTCCCCATTTATTTTCGTCAGGTTTGTCAAAGATCAGATGGTTGTAGGTGTGTGGTGTTATTTCTGAGGCCCCTGCTCTGTTCCATTGGTCTATATCTGTTTTGGTACCAGTACCATGCTGTTTTGGTTACTGTAGCCTTGTAGTATAGTTTGAAGTCAGGTAGCGTGATGCCTCCAGCTTTGTTCTTTTTGCTTAGGATTGTCTTGGCGATACAGGCTCTTTTTTGGTTCCATATGAACTTTAAAGTCGTTTTTTCCAATTCTGTGAACAAAGTCATTGGTAGTTTGATGGGGATGGCATTGAATCTATAAATTACTTTGGGCAGTATGGCCATTTTCACTAAATTGATTTTTCCTTTTTTAATTCGTTAAGCAGTGGTTCGTAGTTCTCCTTGAAGAGTTCCTTCACAACCCTTGTAAGTTGGATTTCTAGGTATTTTATTATCTTTGTAGCAATTGTGAATGGGAGTTCACTCATGATTTGGCTGTCTATCTGTTACTGGTGTATAAGAATGCTTGTGATTTTTGCACATTGATTTTGTATCCTGAGACTTTGCTGAAATTCTTTATCAGCTTAAGGAGATTTTTGGCTGAGATGATTGGGTTTTCTAAATATACAATCATGTCATCTGCAAACAGAGCAATTTGACTTCCTCTTCTCCTAATTGAATACCCTTTATTTCTTTCTCTTGCCTGATTGCCCTGGCCCAAATTTTCAACACTATGTTGAATAGCAGTGGTGAGAGAGGGCATCCCTGTCTTGTGCCAGTTTTCAAAAGGAATGCTTCCAGTTTTTGCCCGTTCAGTATGATACTGGCTGTGGGTTTGTCATAAATAGCTCTTACTATTTTGAGATATGTTCCATCAATACCTAGTTTACTGAGAGCTTTTAGTATGAAGGGCTGTTGAATTTTGTCAAAGGCCTTTTTTTCAGCTATTGAGATAATGATGTGGTTTTTGCTTTGGTTCTGTTTATGTGATGGATTATGTTTATTGATTTGCATATGTTGAACCAGCCTTGTATCCCAGCGATGAAGGCAACTTGCTCTTGGTGGATATGCTTTTTGATGTGCTGCTGGATTCGGTTTACCAGTATTTTATAGAGAATTTTCCCATCGATGTTCATCAAGGATATTGGCCTAAAATTCTCCTTTTTTTGCTGTGTCTCTGCCAGGCTTTGGTATCAGGATGATGCTCGCCTCATAAAATGAGTTTGGGAGGATTCCCTCTTTTTCTGTTGATTGGAATAATTTCAGAAGGAATGGTACCAGCTCCTCTTTGTACTTCTCGTAGAATTTGGCTGTGAATCTGTCTGGTCCTGGACTTTTTGGTTGGTAGGCTATTAATTATTGCCTCAATTTCAGAGCCTGTTATTGGTCTATTCAGATATTCCACTTCTTCCTAGTTTAGTCTTGGGAGGGTATATGTGTTCAGGAATTTATCCATTTCTTCTAGATTTTCTAGTTTATTTGCACACAGGCATTTGTAGTATTCTCTGATGGTAGTTTGTATTTCTGTGGGATTGGTGGTGATATCC
>NW_016879522.1:0-592 GCF_001698545.2 Rhinopithecus bieti
GCCATTGCTTTGGTGTTTTAGTCATGAAGTCCTTGTCCATGCCTATGTCCTGAATGGTATTGCCAAAATTTTCTTCTAGGGCTTTTACAGTTTTAGGTCTAACATTTAAGTATTTAATCCATCTTGAATTAATTTTTGTATAAGGTATAAGGAAGAGATCATTTCAACTTTCTACATATGGCTGGCCAGTTTTCCCAGCACCATTTATTAAATAGGGAATCCTTTCCCTATTTCTTGTTTTTGTCAGATATGTCAAAGATCAGGTGGTTGTAGATGTGTGACATTCTTTCTGAGGCCTCTGTTCTGTTCCATTGGTCTGTATCTCTGTTTTGGTACCAGTACCATGCTGTTTTGGTTACTGTAGCCTTGTAGTATAGTTTGAAGTCAGGTAGTGTGATGCCTCCAGCTTTGTTCTTTTTGCTTATGATTGTCTCAGCAATGCAGGCTCTTTTTTGGTTCACATGAACGTTAAAGTAGTTTTTCCAATTCTGTGAAGAAAGTAACTGGTAGCTTGATGGGTATGGCATTGAATCCATAAATTATTTTGGGCAGTATGGCCATTTTCACAATATTGATTCTTCCTATCCATAAG
>NW_016879523.1:0-591 GCF_001698545.2 Rhinopithecus bieti
AAAATTTATCCCAAATCATTATCTTTTTCTTCAGTTCCAGATCTCCTTTGATCATCTCAAGGGCCCATTCACACCGCTGTCTCCTGAAGGCTTCTGGGAGTGGCTGCAGGATGGGCAGAAGCAGATACCGCATGTGAGTTCACACGACCTGGAGCCTCCCTCTCCTTGGATTAGGCCATCTCCTCAGGACCACAGGCTAGTATTGGAGGTAAAACCTCTAAATGTATTTTTTCCAGCTACCAAGTCATAGAACAATAACAGAAACATCCTTGGGGCAGAGGACCATAATGCCACAGTGCTAGTAGGAGTACATTTGTCCAAGGGAGTTCCAGGGTTTATTAAAATTATGATAATTTTAATGTAAGAATATCATTCTTCTAAACTTATGTGGAAGATTATGGGAGGTTATAACAATGTTGTGCTTTAGCATCAGCCGTGCATCACAGAATCACTTTATAATAGTTCCTTTCATGGGTGTGCTTCACTCAATTCATGCAAAATCTGGCAGGTTAGAGGCTAGAAATACAAAATACCAAAGTTTTAATCATCTGAAAGGGCTGTAGCCTTTTCTCAAGGAATTATTTCAAGACA
>NW_016879524.1:0-261 GCF_001698545.2 Rhinopithecus bieti
ACTCACGGGGACCTCGCTGCTAACTCTTGTTGCATTGGCGAGTGGGGTGGGGGGAAGGGAGGATCGTTAGCGCTGCCACCTGGAGTGAGAGCCGCCCCTTGGTTCCTGAGGGCACTCAAGGGACACAGGACAAGAAGCCCAGGATGGTTAGTGCAACTAGGGATGAGGGCCAGGGAGAAGCAGGTGCTCTGGAGTGGCCGGGAAAAGTCCAGACACAGAGGCCTAGGAGCTTCCTTCCCCCAGTTAAATGCGGGCCTTCAG
>NW_016879525.1:0-838 GCF_001698545.2 Rhinopithecus bieti
AGAGGGTCCCACGCCCATGGAGCCTCCCTCATTGCTAGCACAGCAGTCTGAGATCTAACTGCAAGGCAGCAGCAAGGCTGGGGTAGGGGCGCCCGCCATTGCTGAGGCTTAGGTAGGTAAACAAAGCAGCCAGGAAGGGAAACAAAGCTGCTGTCAAATTGGGTGGAGCCCACCGCAGCTCAAGGAGGCCTGCCTGCCTCTGTAGACTCCTCCTCTGGGGACAGGGCATAGCTAAACAAAAAGCAGCAGAAACCTCCACAGAGGTAAATGCCCCCGTCTGACAGCTTTAAAGAGAGCAGTGGTCCTCCCAGCAAGGAGGCTGAGATCTGAGAATGGACAGACTGCCTGCTCAAGTGGGTCCCTGAACCCTGAGTAGCCTAAATGGGAGACATTCCCCACTAGGTGCAGACTGACACCTCTCACCTCACACAGAGGGGTACACCTCTGAGACGAAGCTTCCAGAGCAAGAATCAGACGGCAACACTTACTGTTCAGCAATATTCTATCTTCTGCAGCCTCCCCTGCTGATACCCAGGCAAACAGGGTCTGGAGTGGACCTCAAGCAAACTCCAGCAGACCTGCAGCTGAGGGTCCTGACTGTTAGAAGGAAAACTAACAAACAGAAAGGACACCCACACCAAAACCCCATCAGTATGTCACCATCATGAAAGACCAAAGGCAGATAAAACCACAAAGATGGGAAAAAGCAGTGCAGAAAACCTGGAAATTCAAAAAATCAGAGGACATCTCCCCCTCCAAAGGAATGCAGCTCATCACTAGCAATAGAACAAAGCTGGACAGAGAATGACTTTGATGAATTGACAGAAGAAGGCTTCAG
>NW_016879526.1:0-259 GCF_001698545.2 Rhinopithecus bieti
ACTCACGGGGACCTCACTGCTAACTCTTGTTGCATTGGCGAGTGGGGTGGGGGGAAGGGAGGATCGTTAAGTGCTGCCACCTGGAGTGAGAGCCGCCCCTTGGCTCCTGTGGGCACCATCAAGGGACACAGGACAGGAAGCCCAGGATGGTTAGTGCAACTAGGGATGAGGGCCAGGGAGAAGCAGGTGCTCTGGAGTGGCCGGGAAAAGTCCAGACACAGAGGCTTAGGAGCTTCCTGTTAAGTGCGTGGGTTCCTGT
>NW_016879527.1:0-838 GCF_001698545.2 Rhinopithecus bieti
GCAAAAGCTCTACAAGCCAGAAGAGAGTGTGGGCCAATATTCAACATTCTTAAAGAATTTTCAATCCAGAATTTCATATCCAGAAAAAATTAAGCTTCATAAGTGAAGGAGAAATAAAATCCTTTACAGACAAACAAATGCTGAGAGACTTTGTCACCACCAGGTCTGTCTTTCAAGAGTTCCTGAAGGAAGCACCAAACACGGAAAGGAACAAGCGGTACCAGCCACTGCAAAAACATGCCAGATTGTAAAGGCTATCAATGCTAGGAAGAAATTGCATCAACTAACAAGCAAAATAACCAGCTAACATCATAATGACAGGATCAAATTCACACATAACAATATTAACCCTAAATGTAAATGGGCTAAATGCTCCAATTAGAAGACACAGATTGGCAAATTGGATAAAGAGTCAACACCCATCAGTGTGCTATATTCAGGAGATGCAACTCGCATACAGAGACACACATAGACTCAAAATAAAGGGATGGAGGAAGATCTACCAAGCAAATGGAAAACAAAAATAAAGCAGGGGTTGCAATGCTAGTCTCTGATAAAACAGACTTTAAACCAACAAAGATCAAAAGGCACAAAGAAGGTCATTACATAATGGTAAAGGGATCAATTCAACAAGAAGAGTTAACTATACTAAATATATATGCACCCAATACAGGAGCACCCAGATTCATAAAGCAAGCCCTTAGAGAATTACAAAAAGACTTAGACTCCCACACAATAATAATGGGAGACTTTAGCACCCCACTGTCAACATTAGACAGATCAATGAGACAGAATGTTAACACGGATACCCAGGAATTGAACTCAGCTCTGCACAAAG
>NW_016879528.1:0-202 GCF_001698545.2 Rhinopithecus bieti
TATAGACATAATAGATACAATAGATATAGGTATAAAATATAGACATAATAGATATAATAGATATAGGTATAAAATATAGACATAATAGATATAATAGATATAGGTATAAAAAAGAGACATAATAGGTATAGGTATAAAATAGAGACATAATAGATATAATAGATATAGGTATAAAACATAGACATAATGGATATAATAGATA
>NW_016879529.1:0-202 GCF_001698545.2 Rhinopithecus bieti
GTGCAGTGGCGCGATCTCGGCTCACTGAAAGCTCCGCCTCCTGGGTTCACACCATTCTCCTGCCTCAGCCTCCTGAGTAGCTGGGACTACAGGCGCCCGCCACCACGCCTGGCTAATTTTTTTGTATTTTTAGTAGAGACGGGGTTTCACTGTGTTAGCCAGGATGGTCTCGATCTCCTGACCTCGTGATCCGCCCGTCTCG
>NW_016879530.1:0-591 GCF_001698545.2 Rhinopithecus bieti
CCCCGTCTCTACTAAAAGTATAAAACTTAGCTGGTCATGGTGGTGTGCGCCTATAATCCCAGCTACTCCAGAGGGTGAGGCAGGAGAATCCCTTGAACCCGGGAGGTGGAGGTTGCAGTGAGCTGAGATGGTGCCATTGGATTCCAGCCTGGACTATTCAGCATCCTTTGAGATTCCATATGAATTTTAGGAGTGGGTTTCCTATTTTTGTAAAACATAATTGGGGTTTTCACAGGGACCGCATTTAGTCTCTATGTTGCTTTGACGTCTCTCAGCAATATTATGTGGTTTTCTCTTGTTTTCGAGATGGAGTCTCGCTCTGTTGCCCAGGCTGGAGTGCAGTGTTGTGATCTCAGCTCACTGCAACATTCTCCTCCCGGGTTAAAGTGATTCTCCTGACTCAGCCTTCTGAGTAGTTGGGATTCCAGGCACGCGCCACCACGTCCGGCTAATTTTTGTACTTTTAGTAGAGACGGGGTTTCGCCATGGTGGCCAGGCTGGTCTCAAACCCGTGACCTCAGGCAATCCACCCACCTCAGCCTCCCAACATGCTGGGATTACAGACACGCGCCACCACCCCTGGGTAATTTT
>NW_016879531.1:0-838 GCF_001698545.2 Rhinopithecus bieti
CAGAATCTCTGGGACACATTTAAAGCAGTGTGTAGAGGGACATTTATAGCACCAAGTGCCCACAAGTGAAAGCAGGAAAGCTCTAAAACTGACACCCTAACATCACAATTAAAAGAACTAGAGAAGCAAGAGCAAACACATTCAAAAGCTAGCAGAAAGCAAGAAATAACTAAGATCAGAGCAGAACTGAGGGAGATAGAGACACCAAAAAAAAAAAAACCCCTTCAAAAAATCAGTGAATCCAGGAGCTAATTTTTTGAAAAGATCAACAAAATTGATAGACCTCTAGCAAGACCAATAAAGAAGAAAAGAGAGAAGAATCAAATAGATGCAATAAAAAATGATAAAGGGGATATCACCACCAATCACAAGGAAATACAAACTACCATCAGAGAACACTATAAACACCTCTATGCAAATAAACTAGAAAATCTAGAAGAAATGGATAAATATACCCTCCCAAGACTAAACCAGGAAGAAGTTGAATCCTTGACTAGATCGATAACAGGTTCTGAAATTGAGGCAATAATTTATACCCTACCAACCAAAAAAGTCCAGGACCAGATGGATTTACCACTGAATTCTACCAGAGGTACAAAGAGGAGCATGTACCATTCCTTCTGAAACTACTCCAATCAGTAGAAAAAGAGGGACTCCTACCTAATTCATTTTATGAAGCCAATGTCATCCTGATACCAAAGCCTGGTAGAGACACAACAACAAAAAAGAGAATTTTAGACCAATATCCCTGATGAACATCAATGCAAAAATACTGAAAAAAATACTGGCAAACCAAATCCAGCAGCCCATCAAAAGTCTTATCCACCATGATCAAGTT
>NW_016879532.1:0-307 GCF_001698545.2 Rhinopithecus bieti
ATTCCCAGTCTTGGTGCAGTGGCTCACACCTGTAATTGCAGCACTTTGGGAGGCCGAGGCGGGTGGATCACTTGAGGTCAGGAGTTCAAGTCCAGCCTGGCCAACATGATGAAACCCTGTCTCTACTAAAAATACAAAAAATAGCCAGGTGTGGTACCACACGCCTGTGGTCACAGCTACTCAGGAGGCTGAGGCGTGAAGATTGCTGGAACCTGGAGGCAGAGGTTGCAGTGGGCTGAGATTGCACCACTGCACTCCAGCCTTGGGCAACAGAGTGAGACACCATCTCAAAAAAAAAAAAAGAATA
>NW_016879533.1:0-630 GCF_001698545.2 Rhinopithecus bieti
GTATATTGAACCAGCCTTGCATCCCAGGAAGCCACTTGATCATGGTGGATTTTGATGTGCTGCTGAATTCAGTTTGCCAGTATTTTATTGAGGATTTTTGCATCAGTGTTCATCAGGAATATTGGTCTAAAATTCACTTTTTTTGTGTGTGTCTCTGCCAGGCTTTGGGATCAGGATGATGCCGCCCTCATAAAATGAGTTAGGGAGGATTCCCTCTTTTTCCGTTAATTGGAATAGTTTCAGAAGGAATGGTACCAGCTCCTCCTCGTACCTCTGGTAGAATTCGACTGTGAATCCGTCTGGTCCTGAACTTTTTTGGTTGTTAGACTATTACTTATTGCCTCAATTTCAGAGGCTGTTATTGGTCTATTCAGGGATTCAACTTCTTCCTGGTTTAGTCTTGGGAGGGTGTATGTGTCCAGGAATTTATCCATTTCTTCTAAATTTTCTAGTTTATTTGCATAGAGGTATTTATAGTATTCTTTGATGATAGTTTGTATTTCTGTGGGATTGGTGGTGATATCCCCTTTATTGTTTCTTATTGCAACTATTTGATTCTTCTCTCTTATCATCTTTATTAGTCTTGCTAGTAGTCTATCAATTTTGTTGATCTTTTCAAAAAACAAGCTC
>NW_016879534.1:0-999 GCF_001698545.2 Rhinopithecus bieti
CAGCAACGACAATCATAGCATCCTGTAATTGCAGAATACCTCTGGGGAAATTCCTGAATGAAACTTAGTGCTTTTGTCTTTTTTCCAGAAATCTTTTGTCCAACTCCTCCAGTTATTCCTAATGGGAGACACACAGGAAAACCTCTGGAAGTCTTTCCCTTTGGAAAAGCTGTGACTTACACATGTGACCCCCACCCAGACAGAGGGATGACCTTCAGCCTCATTGGGGAGAGCACCATCCGCTGCACAAGTGACCCTCAAGGGAATGGGGTTTGGAGCAGCCCTGCCCCTCGCTGTGGAATTCTGGGTTAGTGCTCATTTCCCCACATCCCAAATGGGTTCAGAATATCTAACGCCAGGCCCTCCATATTTCCATAATTACAGTATGGTTTCTCTGTGCGCATTTGCCACAATGGAATGCCAAACCAATGATAAGTGGTTCTAAGGTAGGTCAACACATCAGATCCTGATGACCTTTGCAGCTGGAGGGACTGATGAAAAAACAGGGAGGCGATGAGTGGTGGGAAAGTCCTTCATTAGAACCATATGAATTAAAACAAATGCCTTGAATCCCCTTATTGCAATGGTTAGCTTAGAAATCTAACCTAGAAAATCAGTGTCTCCTCCTACCAGGAAATGTCTTGAGTTCCTGCCCATGCTTTTCAGCCTCTCATTGGAGTTTTGATGCCCTGAAGTACAAGGAAACCAGACACGAAAGGTGGAAGCTGGGCAGAAACACTCCTTCTGGCTTCCTAAAATGTGAAAATTAAATCAGAGCTATCTTTACATTAAATTGTATGAGCATTAGCTGAGCGTGGTGGCAATTGCCTGTGTTCCCAGCTATTTGGGAGGCTGAGATGGGAGGATCGCTTAAGCCTGGGAGGCAGAGGTTGCAGTGAGCTGAGACTGTGCCACTGCACTCCAGCCTGGGTGACAGAGTGAGACCCTATCTCAAAAACAATAATAATAGGCTGGCCGCAGTGGCTCACACCTGTAATC
>NW_016879535.1:0-2131 GCF_001698545.2 Rhinopithecus bieti
TAAAAAAAAAAATTCTTCTCTCTTCCTTTTAATTCATTTAAGATACAGGCCTCCCTATGACAAATAATTGTCTCTTTATATAACAAACAGGTTATATAAAAGTAAAACAAAATAGATAAGCACAATTGCATATTTACAAATAGAATCCCTGGGTTCTATTCTTTGAACTACAGATATCAATTTCATGCCACAGCACAGCAGAAGACTGGGAACTCTTGCCTTCTTCTTTAGCTGTTTATTCTTACTAAACGAATAGAGGCTTTCCACCTTTACTTTCAGATAATACTTTCCAGATTATCCCTTAATGTATCCTGATCATTTCTGGCTCAGAGTTTTCAAAAGTACACAATTTCTGATTTCTTATTATTGCTTATGTTCTTCCTCTATGATAACTTATCTTTCCCAGCGCAAACTGGGTTTCTTTATAGCTTACCCATTTAGTGAGGTAGCGGCATGAAGCGATTTTTTCAGAATATTCTGTTGATAATTATTTAAAATATATGTATTTCAAGTTCTCTTCTGTATCATTAGGCCCCTTTTATTTTTAGGAGTGAATACCAAGGCTCTTAAGTTTAGATATGAAAATAGTGGTAAAAGGTTAAAAGAACAGCTCGTTCCAATTTATTCTATGGTTATATTCTCAAAGAGGTAAACTTAAAGTGTAGTTCATTCAAAAGGAAAATAGTTCAATCCCTCAAATATTGTTTGCATATACTTTGAAGGAAAGTCTACTACGTGTGGTACCAATTTTCTTTTAAAACACTGATATTTTATGCCATCGTTTTATAGTAAAATCTAGTGGGCTTTAGAAATACAACTCAACTCTTTATCTATGCTGCACACTCGATTTCCAGAATTTCATCAAAATAAGAGTGGTTGAAACTATTGATTTTTTTTATTGGTTTTTGACTCTGTGGGCAGAAGGTAGTTACTACCTAATCTATACTAATTTAACAAAAAAATGCTAGCTAATAATGCAAGTCTCAGCCTGAATTTTAACACTAGAGTTTAGAGAATGGTAAAACCATTAGTCTTCAGCTCTGATCCTGAAAAAACACATGGGAATCTTCGTAGGGAAAGAAAGACATGCCAGCCTCCCTCCAATTTATTTCACTTCTGTCTCTATTATTTGAAATCATTTTAATTTCACAGGTAAGTAAATTCTCACAGTAATGAATTTTTAAGTTATTGCAAATAAAGTGAATAGCTAACTGCAGTACTGAAGAAGGGGTTATAGCGGTGTATTCTACAATAATATAAAACAAAATTTTCCTTAAAAATACACTCCAAAATGTGATTCAAATATAATCTCCTGAAATAGTAAGATGTTTTGGTGTGTGTTTTAATCACTGATGTTCATTTTCAACAAGAACACCTTAGAATCAGTAGAATTAACTGATAAATTCTTCTTTTGAAATTCACGTTGAAAAATTACACTATTGAGAGTCTTCTCTAGTAAAGGTATTATAGAACACTAATAATAAATACAATAAAAAAGTCCAAACTAAAATTTTCTTGGCTCTAAGATATCAGGCAGTTTTAGGTAAATATAATTTATGTTTTGATTTTTGTTGTTGCAAACTATGACATTTTCCTGGAAAAAAACTGGCTTTATTCACATTTATGTAGAGATAAGGTTTTACTTCTAGAGTTCATTTATATGGAGATAATGAGGTTCATAACATCAACAGGATTCCTTGTTAGATGATTTAAACATAAGGAACAACATTCATATGCATTCACATACATACAACTTTGCATTATAATTTTTCTAAAGTACACGTATCTAGAATTACTCAATAACAAATAATTTCAGGACTGTAAACTCTTATAAGTGATTCAGTTTTAAACTGTCTGCTCCTAATACCATAAAAACCCTAGAAGAAAACCTAGGTAATACCATTCAGGACATAGGCATGGGCAAGGACTTCATGTCTAAAACACCAAAAGCAACGGCAACAAAGGCCAAAATTGACAAATGGGATCTAATTAAACTAAGGAGCTTCTGCACAGCAAAAGAAACTACCATCAGAGTGAACAGGCAACCTACAGAATGGGAGAAAATTTTGCAATCTACTCATCCGACAAAGGGCTAATATCCAGAATCTACAAAGAACTCAAACAAATATGC
>NW_016879536.1:0-1269 GCF_001698545.2 Rhinopithecus bieti
ACTGCAACCTCCACCTCCTGGGTTCAAGTGATTCTCCTGCCTCAGCCTCCCGAGTAGCTGGGATTACAGGCACCTGCCACCATGCCCGGCTAATTTTTGTATTTTTAGTAGAGACGGGGTTTCACCATGTTGGTCAGGCTGGTCTTGAACTCCTGACCTCAGGCAATCCACCCGCCTTGGCTTCCCAAAGTGCTGGGATTACAGACGTGAGCCTCCGCGCCCGGTCCACCATGTGTCATTTTTATAGCGTACGTAAGTGCAGGGAATGTTAGGAAGGTGTATGGACAATCTGAAAACCCAGTTACCCTTTAGTTAAAAGTGTGGATCAGTTAGCTAGAAAACACCTGTGCACAGCTGCGCATGGTGGCTCATGCCTGTAATCCCAGCGCTTTGGGAGGCCGAGGCAGGTGGATCAGCTGAGGTCGGGAGTTCAAGACCAGCCTGACCAACATGGAGAAACCCCGTCTCTACTAAAAAAAATTACAAAATTAGCTGGGCGTGGTGGCGCATGCCTGTAATCCCAGCTACTCAGGAGACTGAGGCAGGAGAATCGCTTGAACCCGGAGGCAGTGGTTACCGTGAGCCAAGATCGTAGCATTGCACTCCAGCCTGGGCAACAAGAGCAAAATTCCGTCTCAAAAAAAAAAAAAAAAAAAAAAAAAAAGCAAAGAAAAAGAAAATACCTGTGCACACCAACACAAACGAAAGGACGTTGTGTGACTTACAAAAAACCTCACAAGGGGTCCTTTGAGTCTCCACTCGCCTTGACCCCTTGTTACTCACAATGAGATCAGTAGACAAACAGTATCTGACGGGCAGCATCCACCGCAGGGAAACTTCTTAGAAATGCGGAATCGCAGGACTTGGTCCAGAGCTATGGAAACAGGCACACGTCTTACCACGATCCCCAAATGATTCAGGTGCCCAGTGACGTTCGAGATGCACTCCACAGAGCATTCAAAACCATCCTACAGGCCGGGCGCGGTGGCTCAAGCCTGTAATCCCAGCACTTTGGGAGGCCGAGACGGGCGGATCACGAGGTCAGGAGATCGAGACGATCCTGGCTAACATGGTGAAACCCCGTCTCTACTAAAAAATACAAAAAACTAGCCGGGCGAGGTGGCGGGCGCCTGTGTCCCAGCTACTCGGGAGGCTGAGGCAGGAGAATGGCGTAAACCCGGGAGGCGGAGCTTGCAGTGAGCGGAGATCCGGCCACTGCACTTCAGCCCGGGCGGCAGAGCGAGACTCCGTCTCAAAAAAAAAAAAAAA
>NW_016879537.1:0-628 GCF_001698545.2 Rhinopithecus bieti
TTTGTGTAAGGTATAAGGAAGGAATCCAGTTTCAGCTTTCTACATATGGCTAGCCAGCCATATGTAGCACATTTATTAAATAGGGAATCCTTTCCCCATTTCTTGTTTTTGTCAGGTTTGTCAAAGATCAGATGGTTGTAGATGTGTGGTGTTATTTCAGAGGCCTCTGTTCTGTTCCATTGGTCTCTCTGTTTTGGTATCAGTACCATGCTATTTTGGTTACTGCCACCTTGTAGTATAGTTTGAAGTCAGGTAGCATGATGCCTCCAGCTTTGTTCTTTTTGCTTAGGATTGTCTTGGCAATGTGGGTCCTTTTTTGGTTCCATATGAACTTTAAAGTAGTTTTCTCCAATTCTGGTAGCTTGATTGGGATGGCATTGAATCTATAAATTACCTTGGGCAGTATGGCCATTTTCACAATACTGATTCTTCCTATCCATGAGCATGGAATGTTCTTCCATTTGTTTGTGTCCTCTTTTATTTCATTGAGCAGTGTTTTGTAGTTCTCTTTGAAGAGGTCCTTCACTTTCCTTGTAACTTGGATTCCTAGGTATTTTATTCTCTTTGTAGCAACTGTGAATGGGAGCTCACTCATTATTTGGCTCTCTGTTTGTCTGTTCTTGGTGTA
>NW_016879538.1:0-629 GCF_001698545.2 Rhinopithecus bieti
GTATACATATAATCGATATAAGATATAGACATAATAGATATAATAGATATACGTAAAAAATACAGACATGATAGATATAATAGATATAGGTATAAAATATGGATAAAAGAGATATACGTGTAAAATATAGATATAATAGATTCAATAGATATAGGTGTAAAATATAGATATAATAAATATAGGTATAAAATACAGATATAATTGTTATAATAGATATAGATATAAATTGTAGATATAATAGATAAAGTTACAAAATATAAATATAACAGATACAATAGATATAGTTATAAAATATAGATCAAATAGTTATAGGTGTAAAATATAGAGATAATAGGTATAATAGATATAGGTATATAATATAGACATAATAGATATAATATATAGAGGTATAAAATATAGACATAATAGATATAGGTATAAAATATAGACATAATAGATATAATAGAATAGGTATAAAATATAGACATAATAGATATAATAGATATAGGTATAAAATATAGACATAATAGATATAGGTATAAATTTTAGACATAATAGCTATAACAGATATAGTTATAAAACATATACATAATAGTTACAATATATGTGGGTATAAAATATAGACATAATAGATATAGGTATAAGTTATA
>NW_016879539.1:0-959 GCF_001698545.2 Rhinopithecus bieti
TCTCTCTCCCTCTCTCTCTCTCTCTGTATTTGTTCTGTGTCTCTGGAGAAGCCTGACTGATATACCTGCCATGTAGCCCTTTCCACATCATTGCAATTTGTTTCTTCAAAGACAACGGAAGAGTAAGCCTTACCCAGTTAGCTAAATTTGAGTTTTACACTGTTTAACATAGTCCTGGCAAATTCATCCCATTACCATTGTAATATTTGACTGGCTAGAAGCAAGTCATAATTCTACTAATACTCAAGTGGAGAGGATCACCAGCTCTGAACTGATACTAATTCTATGAAACGCAAAATATCACTGTGGTTCACCACTGAGTAGGGGCTTGCAGTAGTCATCCTCAGAATTGAAGACAGGCTCACATTCCATAACTAACTTGATTTTCCCATTAGTTAAGCAGAAAATCCAAAAGAGTAAAAATTTATGTAAAGCTGAATGAACTGTTTCTGCTTTAGAAGTGAGGACTAACATGTGATGTGGGGAAAGTCTCTTCTGTTTTGGCTCACTTAAGTTGGATTGGTAAAGTGGGCCATGTAACCCTAAGTATAGTCTCAGATTGACCGTCAGCTTGATGTGAAAACTAACATGCAAGACTATGATTTATAATCCTTTGGGTATATACCCAGTAATGGGATGGCTGGGTCATATGGTACATCTAGTTCTAGATCCTTGAGGAATCGTCATACTGTTTTCCATAATGGTTGAACTAGTTTACAATCCCACCAACAGTGTAAAAGTGTTCCTGTTTCTCCACATCCTCTCCAGCACCTGTTGTTTCCTGACTTTTAATGATTGCCATTCTAACTGGTGTGAGATGGTATCTCATTGTGGTTTTGATTTGCATTTCTCTGATGGCGAGTGATGATGAGCATTTTTTCATGTGTCTGTTGGCTGTGTGAATGTCTGCTGCTACAAAGACACGTGCACACGTATGTTTATTGTGGCACTATTCACAA
>NW_016879540.1:0-2539 GCF_001698545.2 Rhinopithecus bieti
TTCCCACCTATGAGTGAGAACATGCGGTGTCTGGTTTTCTGTTCTTGTGATAGTTTGCTGAGAATGACGGTTTCCAGCTGCATCCATGTCCCTACAAAGGACACAAACTCATCCTTTTTTATGGCTGCATAGTATTCCATGGTGTATATGTGCCACATTTTCTTAATCCAGTCTGTCACTGATGGACATCTGGGCTGATTCCAAGTCTTTGCTATTGTGAATAGTGCTGCAATAAACATACGTGGATAATTCCCATTTCTTACCTCAGTCTAATGACTGGGTTGATGACCAAGTCTAGAGTGATCCTTCTTGGCCTTCCCTCTTCTTCAGACCCCAATTCTATCCCCAATTACCATTCAGCAGTGAAAAGAAAGAGAAGGGAATAAAGAGTTATACCTCCTTTATCCCTACTTCTCAGGTGGTAGAGGGAATGATAAACCTTTCTCTATTGCAATGCTACATTAGGAATATTCCAGATTATGAATTAGACAGGGTTTGTGAGACAGAAACCTACTTACCATGTAATATCTATAGGAAAGTGTACTCCCACAGTTGTAGTCCTGAGCTCTCCAAATTCCTGTCTCTCTGCCAGCATCGCCTGGATGGCCTCCCCAAATCGCGACCCAGCCGCCACTAGCATCGCAGCCTCCTATAAAGGAGCCGAGCCAAGCTGGGGTGCCGCGCAGGGTCCCATGGGCAAAACAGCAGGAACTCATGACTCATGATGTGTGGCAACAAAGGCATTTCTGCCTTCCCTGAATCAGACCACCTTTTCACATGGGTAACCATCCATGGAGCAGCTGGCCCAGTATATGAAGACCTGAGGTATAAGCACTCGCTAGAGTTCCCCAGCGGCTACCCTTACAATGCTTCCACGGTGAAGTTCCTCACACCCTGCTACTACCCCAGTGTGGACACCCAGGGTAACATATGCATATGCCTGGACATCCTGAAAGACAAGTGGTCTGCCCTGTATGACATCAGGACCATTCTGCTCTCCATCCAGAACACTTTCCATCTCCAGCCTACTAGGAGAACCCAACATTGATAGCCCCTTAAACACACACGCTGCCAAACTCTGGAAAAACCCCACAGCTTTTAAGAAGTATCTGCAAGAAACCTACTTAAAGCAGGTCACCAGTCAGGAGCCCTGACCCAGGCTGCTCAGCCTGTCCTTGTGTTGTCTTTTTAACCTTTCCTTAGATGGTTTTTTTTGCGATTTCTGTATAGACTCTGTATCATGAGCTGTGGTATTATTTTTGTTTGTCTTTTAAATTGAGCCTCAATTGAGCCCTTGAGATGTATATTAAATAAATACATTTTAGTCATTAAAAAAAGTATATCCCAAGCTACAATGCACCTAGAACCAGACTTTCAGGATATAACCTACACCTAAGTTGAAGACTGTTTATATTCTAGCCATTCCTGTTTTTTTCTTACTTCTTCACATGTTTAATTTCTGCCATCTTTCAGGTCTGTATTTGGATATCCAGGTAGGTAGTACCAGTAATGCTGTATTATAATCATCTGTTGCTTTGTATAATATAACAAAATAGCCGTTTTTAATTTATTTTCAGTTATTCAGGTGTGCATTTTGCTGCAATTCATACTGGTGGGCTTGCCACTATATATGCATGGGTTTGTCAATGTAAAAATTACGTTACAAAAAACCAAGATGGTCCATAAAATTTATTTAAAGGTGTTCTATGATACAAGTGGCTGAAAATATTTACTTGTTGGGTTCCCAAGCTACAATGAACTCAGCTCATGTGCCATAGTGACTTAATCTTGAATAAGATTCCTCTTTTTACTTCTACCTCTATTCTGTGCACAGATAGGACAGTATACTATCAAGGTGAGAAACCTGGTTATATCTTCAATTTCCACAAAAGATTATCAAACTTACTAGTTGGTTATCTCATTTCCAAATACATGCATTTTTTCTCTCAACCAAGAGCATCGAATTTCTAGCATTCCAGGCCCAAATCAGAATGTTATAACCTCAACTTGTTATCTCACTCCTATCAAAAGTCAAAATGAAAAAATGATACTACAGATTATTCAAAGAATATGCAATCTTTCCACTCCAGATACTAAAAATTCTATTCTTAGTTTAACAACAGGACGTTTACAGAGGAACCATTAGAGGGCAACAAACTTAAGACTTTGCTACCTCAGTAACTCACAGAACTGCTCTCATGGAGTTATATTTAATATTATATCCCTGGCTTTCATGAAAGTTGCTGTATGAAACAGTCACATGAAATCTATAAGGGTAACTGATATTGAGTACTACATCATCACATCACTTAATTTATTCTAGATAATGTCTAGATAAAGACAATATGAGCAATGTCTTTTGTAATGTGATGCTAAGAAATGGTTTGCTTAGAATAAAAAACAAAATCTTTCTGACAGAAGTTTTTTTTTTTCTAATCTTAATCATCTCTCTCTTCTTTATCTTGGCTGCGAGAAAATTCAAAGCAAAATTTGAGAATTAACATTATAACTATTGAGCTTTTACTGAATTATTTTTGAG
>NW_016879541.1:0-2133 GCF_001698545.2 Rhinopithecus bieti
TGTTCTCATTGTTCAGTTCCCACCTATGAGTGAGAATATGCGTTGGTTGTCTGTCCTTGTGACAGTTTGCTCAGAATGATGGTTTCCAACTTCATCCATGTCCCTACAAAGGACATGAACTCATCCTTTTTTATGGCTGCATAGTATTCCATGGTGTATATGTGCCACATTTTCTTAATCCAGACTATCATTGATGGACAGTTGGGTTGGTTCCAAGTCTTTGCTATTGTGAATAGTGCCACAATAAACATACATGTGCATGTGTCTTTATAGCAGCATGATTTATAATCCTTTGGGTATATGCCCAGTAATGGGATGGCTGGGTCAAATGGTATTTCTAGTTCTAGATCCTTGAGGAATCGTCACACTGTCTTCCACAATGGTTGAACTAGTTTACAATCCCACCAACAGTGTAAAAGAGTTCCTATTTCTCCACATCCTCTCCAGCACCTGTTGTTTCCTGACTTTTTAATGATGTACATTTTAGTAAAGAAAATACTTATATGTGAGTAGGGTTAAAAAAACAAAACAAAACAAAACAAACAACAACAACAACAACAAAAAAAAAAACAGATTAGAACTATCAAGAGTGGGAAGCCACGGTTACCCTTAAGCCTTACTAACCTTAAGGTCCCAAGAAAGCCTGGCTGATGGCTGGAAACATGGGAGAATCTATCATGATGAAGCAAAGTAGCATCTTTTAGAACCACACTGAAGCATGGAGGAAATTGAGGAAATACAAACCCAGCTCTCCTTCTTCTCACCCTCTAAATCCTTCTGGTGTCGCTGAACAGAACCCAACCAGAAGTCAAAGGGCAAGGAAAACTCCAAAGAGGATGGTTCTTTAGGGCATAGAGAAAGAGAAAGAAGGGTATAGGGTAATTTTTTTTTTTTTTTTTTGAGACAGAGTCTCTCTCTGTCACCCAGGCTGGAGTGAAATTTAAGGTGGCTAAAGATAATAGGCCAGCACAAGGTGAAAAGGGTCTAAATGAGTACAATTGCAATGAATATGAACAAGGGAACAACTCAAGATATTTTTATGCAAAGGTCTTGTTGACAATGTCACCACCAAAATGATGCCTCTCATTTTTTTTAAAACCTAATATTTAATTAATCAAAATAAAATAATTAGAAATAGTTGTATGTGGTATAGTAGAAGTATATGAAATATTGATTATTCAAATGGGGTGCAAGTGAGAGGAAATATCTTCCAGTAATATTTAGATTCCTTGTTTGGAAGCCTGATTGAATGCTGGAAATACTTACCAAGAAAATGATTACAAAACAGAGAACAGGGAGGAAGAAGAGCTGGAGCTGGAGTTAAGAAAAAAGAAGTCAATAAGTTGCATGAGGTTCACCTTTAGTGGCTAAAATGACTATTTTATTTGACTCTAGTTGGGTTAATCTGGTTCCCAGAGGCTTAAAAATTAATACTGCCCTAAAGTTACAGTATTAACAACTGATTCAGAGAAAGCGAGAGCATACAGGTCCACAGTGGAGCATAACAATTTCACAAGTTGTCATCACTCACTGTGGAAAAAAATATCTTTGCAGTGAAAATCACCCTCTTACCTGGATGAAGACAGCCGTAGAGAAACTCTCCTACCTATATATGTGACTTTAGGGTCTCAGGTTCCCTGGCGACAACTCTAGAGGGCTTGTTCATGTGACATTGGGAAACTAAGCTATGAATTTACAACATCACGTATTCTGTTAGGCTCAGTAGTGTATTGAAAAGTGGTGTATTGGTCAGTTCAAACAATTTTTCCTACTTCATTTATTTGAAGTTGTTTTATATACATGTCCTTAAAAGCACTGGTTTCCTTTTACAAATAATATTATGAATTACTCTCTACTGAACGTTTTTGTGGATAAACATATTTCCCCTGTGTCTCTGGTTATTTCTCTATGGTAGAACCCAAAGAAATTTAATCACTAACTCAGAGGCTATAGGAAGCCTTAAAGCGTTTGGCGTGTGCTGCCAGTGTTTTCTAGAAAGCTTGAACGAACATATGTTTATATCTACAATATATACAACTCTTCCTTTGCCTGAAGAAAGTATTACAAGTTATAAAAATCTTTACTTGATACTTGACAAATTGTATCTCAGATTTTTTAAACTTGATTTTTTTT
>NW_016879542.1:0-1636 GCF_001698545.2 Rhinopithecus bieti
CTATTCGGCCATCTTGCTCCGTCCCCCCTTGTGCCTTTTTAAATAACCCTCCTGAGCAACAGGGACAGGGAAGAGGGGTCAGACCTGGAGCCTGCCCTCTGGCTGCCAAGGGCGGCCGACCCATCGCGGGAGCACACACGTGCTGACTGCCCTCGGGATTTTGTCTGCTGGTGCCATGTTTCATATTCAAATTGAAGGGGTGGGGAAGAGCTGGGCCTTTGATCTCACACTGACACATACCTACCAGCGTTCTAGTGGGTGCAGAGTGACCAGCACTACGTCAGCGGCAGCTCTCTGCACTCTGGTACCTGGTACAAGCATGCATTAATTCAACAACCACATTTAAAAGCAGTCGTTCAAAGGCCCCGTGTATGGTGGAACGAGGCATTCAGCCCTGAAGAGCACTTCAGCCAGAGCAGGGTCACAGCGGAGTGGCCCTGTTAGTGCAGAACCCAGGGAACTGCGTCGGTTCAGATGGAGAGGTGTCCGCTTTGGCTTTCCTTATTTACATTTGTAGCTAATTATTGCCACTTCGTAATGATGCCCTGAGGACCCAAAGAACTGGGTCTGGAAGATATCTAAAGGGTTTGATCAGGAGGGCGAAGAGAATTCTATCTCAATGGAATTTAATAAAATAAGTACATTTTATATACCTATGACGTATTATTATAATAAAACTTTATGAAGTCTTTTTTGATATGTATGTAGAACATTTTGAATTTATGAAAAATCCTAAAGAGGAACATAACACCACTCCTAACCTCAATCCCAGAGAGAATTCTTTGTTAATAGTGTGGCCCTTCCTTTAGGCATTTCTACCATAAATATCATATAGCTCCTGAAAGTCCTCAGTTCTGCCAAATTTCAATAGCAAAATAGGGTTAGGACAGACTCTCAAAATCTATGGAACTTTGTCACTAGAGCCCTAACCAAAACCACAGAACGCAAATGTCTCTCCAGGGGACGTTTGGCAATGTCTGGATACATTTTCGGTTGTCACAGCTGGGGAAGTGCACCTGGTTTCTGGTGGGTGGAGTGCAGGGATGCTGCTAAATGCCCCACAGCGCACAGGGTAGCCCTCAAAAAGTGCCCATCTGACACACGTCCACCACGTAGAGGTAGAGAAACCCAGCCTGCCTTCCCTCCTGAAGGACCCAACAAAACCTCACCTTCTGTATAATGCCTCCCTCCCCATCTGCCCCATTAGTGATTCATTTGTTCCTGTTTTCATTTGGTCATTTGCAGACATATCTTGAGAAGCCATTTGAGATCTCCAGAATGCTACAGATGTGAGCATGTTGTGGTCCCATAGAGGATCCCATAGTCTAGAGAAGAAGCCAGCATCAACCATACCAACAACATCAACCATACCAACAGCATCAACCATACCAACAGCATCAACCATACCAACAACATCAACCATACCAACACCAACAGCATCAACCATGCCAACATCATCATCAACCATACCAATAACATCAGCCATACCAACAGCATCAACCATACTAATAGCATCAACCATATCAACAGCATCAACCATACCAACAGCATCAACCATGCCAACAACATCAACCATACCAACACCAACAGCATCAACCATGCCAACATCATCATCAACCATACCAATAACATCAGC
>NW_016879543.1:0-1175 GCF_001698545.2 Rhinopithecus bieti
GGTATAACTCCCAATGCAATCCCTCCCTCCTCCCCCCTCCCAGTAATAGGCCTCCGTGTGTGATGTTCCCCTTCCCGAGTCCAAGTGATCTCATTGTTCAGTTCTCACCTACGAGTGAGAACATGCGGTGTTTGGTTTTCTGTTCTTGCGATAGTTTGCTGAGAATGATGGTTTCCAGCTGCATCCATGTCCCTACAAAGGACACAAACTCATCCTTTTTTATGGCTGCATAGTATTCCATGGTGTATCTGTGCCACATTTTCTTAATCCAGTGTGTCACTGGTGGACATTTGGGTTGATTCCAAGTCTTTGCTATTGTGAATAGTGCCGCAATGAACATACGTGTGCATGTGTCTTTATAGCAGCATGATTTATGATCTTACTGCAAGAAATATTAAATATTTGGAGTGATGTATATATTAACTAGGTTGATTCAATTACACCACATTGTATTCACACATCATAACATCACTTTGTACCACATAAATATAAACAATTATAAATTGTCAATTTACCATAAGATAATGAACTTTTTAATGTTAAAAAATTATATTTATTTATCAATTCAAAAATATTATTGAGGAGAAACCATGTGGATCTCTCTGCTAAGTGAAAGAATGTATTTATGATCCAGTGGATATGATGAATATGATTCTTGACTTCATTGAGTGGATTTACATACTTAAGGGGAAGACTGTCAACAATTAAAGAAACAAAGAAACAAGATACTTATACGGTCAATGCAATGTAATATATAAATTGTGTAGTGCTTATTGAATTCGGTGGCGTTTCTTAACTTGACACAGAATTAATCTAGTGGAGAATTTTCAAGGATTTTAATTTAGAGAGAAATTTATGTCAACTAAATTGTGCTCTTCACGTCTTTGATAAAACTTACTATTTTTTTTCTAAGCATAATTGATATGAAATGATATTTCACTGTGCTTATAATTTGCATTTTATTGGGGTTTAATTTGCATTTCCTCAGTAACTAGTGTGTTTGAACATCTTTTCATATGTTTATTGGCTGTCTGAGTTCCCATTTTGTAAACTGTCCAATCTTGGAATTTGTACACAATTCTGTTTATGAACCTTTTTACATTTAAAGACTTTTTTGAATGTCAAATAACTTATATCCTCATCCTGCTCATATTCATCAATTTCAACTTTGTCCA
>NW_016879544.1:0-630 GCF_001698545.2 Rhinopithecus bieti
ACATTAGGTATATCTCCTAATGCTATCCCTCCCCCCCTCCCCTCCACACAATAGGACCGGGTGTGTGATGTTCCCCTTCCTGTGTACAAGTGATCTCATTGCTCAATTCCCACCTATGAGTGAGAACATGTGGTATTTGGTTTTCTGTTCTTGCGATAGTTTGCTGAAAATGATGGTTTCCAGCTACCTCCATGTCCCTACAAAGGACACTAACTCATCCTTTTTTATGGCTGTATAGTATTCCATAGTGTATATGTGCCCCATTTTCTTAATACAGTCTGTCACCGATGGACATTTGGGCTGCTTCCAAGTCATTGCTACTGTGAATACTGCCACAATAAACATACGTGTACATGTGTCTTTATAGCAGCATGAAGTATGATCCTTTGGGTATATCCCCAGTAATGGGATGGCTGGGTCAAATGGTATTTCTAGTTCTAGATCCTTGAGGAATTGCCACACTGTTTTCCACAATGGTTGAACTAGTTTACAGTCCCACCAACAGTGTAAAGCTGTTACTATTTCTCCACATCCCCCAGTATCTGTTGTTTCCTGATTTTTTAAGGATTGCCATTGTAACTGGTGTGAGGTGGTATCTTATTGTGATTTTGATTTGCAATTCTCTGATGG
>NW_016879545.1:0-336 GCF_001698545.2 Rhinopithecus bieti
TCATGGAGTCATTTGCTAACACCATGTTCGTGGAATCTGCAAAGGGATATTCACTAGCGACTTGACGCAAATGTTGAAAAGGAAATATCCTCAGACAAAAACTAGAAAGAACCATTCTGAGAAACTGCTTTGTGATTTGTGAATTCATCTCACAGAGTTACGCGATTCTTTTCATGCAGCAGCTTGGTAGCATTGTTTTTAGGGAATCTGAGAAGGGATATTTTGGATCGCATTGAAGCCTATGGTAGCAAAGGAAATATCCTCAGATAACATCTAATAAGAAACTTTCAGAGAAATATTTTTTGATGTGTCAATTCATCTCAGAGAATAACACCT
>NW_016879546.1:0-338 GCF_001698545.2 Rhinopithecus bieti
GTAGATTTCCTTTTATTTATTTAAATTTTTTATTATACTTTAAGTTCTAGGGTACATGTGCACAACGTGCAGGTTTGTTACGTAGGTATACATGTGCCATGTTGGTTTGTTGCACCCATCTACTTGTCATTTACATTACGTTTAGTTTTCCTCAAAGAAGTTTTTTTTGAGACAGGGTCTGGTTCTGTCTCCCAGGCTGCAGTGCAAAGGTGCAATCTCAGCTCACTGTAACCTCTGCCTCCTGGGTGCAAGTGATCCTCCCTCCTCAGCCTCCTGATTAGCTAGGACTATAGGTACATGCCATCATGCCCGTCTAATTTTTTTATTTTTAGTAGACA
>NW_016879547.1:0-336 GCF_001698545.2 Rhinopithecus bieti
AGGCCCTGATGCCTGTGGCCTCGCAGGGCCAGCCCCAGAATCTTCCTCGGCCTCTCAAACTCAGTCTCCACCACCTGGTTTGGTTTCTGGAACCCAGTCACTGGCCACCCAGGTCCATATGGGGCAGCCTGTATCTTTCTCAGTCCTTTACTATTGTGGATCCACAGGCCTCTCAGGCTATCAAGGACTTGGAGGCCCTACTTCAAATGCAACAGGCCATCCCCAGCACCTCTGTAGTGCAGGAGAGTTCCCTGAGCCAGTCTTCAAGTGTCCTGAAGGTTCCTGAGATGTCGGTTGCTCAGGTTTTGGAGGCTGCGGCACAACCCAGCCAGAAAA
>NW_016879548.1:0-591 GCF_001698545.2 Rhinopithecus bieti
CACTGTTCCCCTTGTCACATATTTGTGGAAGTAAGAGAGAGAGAGAGAGTGTGTGTGTGTGTGTAAGGTATGGAGGTCAAGAAAAGGCTGCTATCATGCTCTCTGGGTAGTTTTTGAGAGAGGAGGAAAGACCCAGGAAATAAAATGTAAATGAGATACATAATCATGGTAAAATTTAAAAATGGAGTAGGAAGTAACCATGAGTTAGATCCTTAAGACAGAATGTTCTGGAAGAACATGGAGAAGATAAACAGCTTAGCTGAGTTCTTGATTACATACAGAAGTGAAACCCTTGCATAGATACAAAATTACATTAATATAAGAAGTCTTTTGGTGTGATTAAAGTCAAAACATTAAACTTGCTGAGCATATATGGAATCATTATTTGAAATTTTTGTATATTCAAATTATAGTTGTATTATTTTTCTGGATACAGTTTTATTAAAATGAAGACAAACTTAAAACATGGGAATATTGCCTGGAAAGTAGAATCAAATATGCAATAAATTTCTAGAAATTAACAAATGGTTTCATTTACATTATAAGCAATTATTGATGTATAGCCATTAATCTTTTCATTTGTTTTCTGAT
>NW_016879549.1:0-628 GCF_001698545.2 Rhinopithecus bieti
CCCTTTATTTTGAGCCTTTGTGCGTCTCTGCATGTGAGATGGATCTCCTGAATACGGCAAACTGATGGGTCGTGACTTTTTATCCCATTTGCCAGTCTGTGTCTTTTAATTGGACCATTTAGTCCATTTACATTTAAGTTTAATATTGTTATGTGGGAACTTGATCCTGTCTTTGTGATATTAACTGGTTATTTTGCTCGTTATTTGATGCAGTTTCTTCCTAGCCTCGATGGTCTTTACATTTTGGCATGTTTTGCAATGGCTGGTACCGGTTTTCCTTTCCATATTTAGTGCTTCCTTCAGGATCTCTTGTAGGGCAGGCCTACAAGGTGACAAAATCTCTAAGCATTTGCTTGTCTGTAAAGGATATTATTTCTCCTTCACTGATGCTCAAGGAGGCCTGCTTGTCTCTGTAGACTCCACCTCTGGGTGGAGTCTGACAGCTATCTGACAGCTTTGAAGAGAGCAGTGGATCTCCCAGCACGGAGGTTGAGATCTGAGAACGGACAGACTGCCTGCTCAAGTGGGTCCCTGACCCCTGAGTAGCCTAACTGGGAAACATCCCCCCCAGATGCAGACTGATACGTCACACCTCACACGGCGGGGTGCACCCCTGAGACGAAGCTTC
>NW_016879550.1:0-629 GCF_001698545.2 Rhinopithecus bieti
TAATTGTAAATTAGTTTAAGTTCCTGGTAGATTCTGGATATTACTCCTTGTCAGATGGATAGATTGCAAAAATTTTCTCCCATTCTGTAGGTTGCCTGTTCACTCTGATGATAGTTTGTTTTGCTGTGCAGAAGCTTTTTAGTTTAATTAGATCCCATTTGTCAATTTCGGCTTTTGTTGCCATTGCTCTTGGTGTTTTAGTCATGAAGTCTTTACCCATGCCTATGTCTTGAATGGTATTGCCTAGGTTTTCTTCTAGGATTTGTATGGTTTTAGGTTTTACGTTTAAGTCTTTAATCCATCTTGAGTTAATTTTTGTATAAGGTGTAAGGAAGGGGTCCAGTTTCAGTATTCTGCATGTGGCTATCCAGTTTTCCCAGCACCATTTATTAAATAAGGAATCCTTTCCCCATTGCTTGTTTTTGTCAGGTTTGTCAAAGATCAGCTGGTTGTGGATGTGTAGCATTATTTCTGAGACCTCTGTTCTGTTCCATTGGTCTATATATCTGTTTTGGTACCAGCACCATACTGTTTTGGTTACTGTAGCCTTGTGGTATAGTTAGAGGTTAGATAGCATGATGCCGCCAGCTTTATGCTTTTGCTTAGGATTGTCTTGGCTATATGGGCTC
>NW_016879551.1:0-1407 GCF_001698545.2 Rhinopithecus bieti
CCCTGACCGGGACGTTTCACACTGTTTCACAATTATTTTAAGCACCCTCCTTTTTTTTTTTCTTCTGTGTCCAAATTACAGTTAGAAGAAACTAAGCAGCTTCTATCAAAGTGACTTAAAGCAGCCCATTAAGAATCCCATATAGCCTCTCCCATGGCAACCTCCATTCTGATTTTAAATAAGAAATCCCCAAATATTGGAATATGAACTGTCCTGAGATTTAGCTACTTTAACAAAGGAAACAATTAGGTACTTACCTGGTTCCTTCCCTTAGGTACCATCTGGATAGGTACAAAGAAAAAATAAGATGGGTACTGGAAAGTTGGGGTATTTGAGTTTTTATTGAGAAAAGGAAGAGAATAGCTGGACGTGGTGGCTCACACTTGCAATCCCAGCACTTTGGGAGGCCAAGGTGGGCGGATCACAAGGTCGGGAGATGGAGACTATCCTGGCCAACATGGTGAAACCTCATTTTACTAAAAATACAAAAATTAGCCAGGTGTGGTGGTGGGCACCTGTAATCCCAGCTACTCGGGAGGCTGAGGCAAGAGAATTGCTAGAACCCAGGAGTCGGAGGTTGCAGTGAGCCAAGATCGCACCACTGCACTATAGCCTGATGACAGAGGGAGACTCTGTATCAAAATAAAAAAGAAAAGAAAAGGAAGAGAATAGTCCAAAGAAGCCTCAACAAAGTCCCACAAGATAATAAATAGAGCTACAGACAATGTTGTCTCACCATCTGTTTGACAGTTCCTCTGGAATATTGTGCTTGCCTCTGGATTGGCAGAAGGGTTAAACTCCAAAGGTATATGTATAGAGGGAGAAAAGAAAAAAAGACGTAATCATTTATAAAAATTTATCAGCTCATTTATTCAACAGGAAGAGCCATAAATAAATAGTCCCATGACAGCCTGGGAGAATGAGACCAGAGAGCAAGAACTGGGCGATTGGGAGGGGAGGCGAAAAGAAACTGACTGGACTCGGTGGGGAAAGACTAAGGGGTGGGAATGCAAGGCAGAGCCAGCTTTTGTTCCTGGCCAGCCCCAGGAAAGCTGGCTACAGGCAGAAAGGAGCTCAAAGTGGGTGATGCCTCCCAGGGGACCTTGGGGACAGCAGCAGCCAGGGGCAAGCCAAGAGCAGATGGCACCCGCCACCTCCTTACCTTCAGGCATCTCCCGGTCATGGATGTGGTGCATGTGGAGGTCCTCACCAACTTCGACAGTCACCACAGCAGGCTGCACAGCAGCAGCCACTGGCGCTCCTGCCATCCCATCCCCAGCTCCTGCCGTCTCCTGTCCCCAGCTCCTGCCTCATAGATCTCGGACTCAGAGGGACACACTGATCCCTGTTGCTGGTCAAACTCGTGGCTGGCCCTGGGGCACACACAACAGGTCAGTATGTTCCCCA
>NW_016879552.1:0-1632 GCF_001698545.2 Rhinopithecus bieti
AGCCTCCCAAAGTCCTGGAATTACAGGCATGAGTCACTGCGCCCAGGCAAGGATGCCTAATCTCTAGCCAGTGTTTGCCTTTTGATTGATAGGCGAGTTGCTTAGTTACTTTGGCCCTTGTGTGCTTGCACATTGCCTCCATCCCATAATTTTAAGTACATGCATGATATGCAGTCCATATGCATCAGCTTTAATGAGCTGATTATCATATGAAGTAATGTTAAGGATACTTTTTCTCTCTAATCCACATGCCTATCTCTGAGGAGCTACCCCTTTACTGGTTTGGATCTTGCTGGCCATGGGGTCCTTGCTTGCCTTTTTTTTTTTTTAAAGACAGGGTCTCACTCTGTTGGCCAGTCTGGAGTGCAGTGCCACGATCTTGGCTCACTGCAACCTCTGCCTCCCAGGTTCAAGCAATTCTCCTGTCTCAGCCTCCTGAGTAGCGGGGAGTACAGGAATGCACAACCATGCCCAGCTAATTTTTTGTTTTTTTAGTAGAGAAGGGGTTTCATCATGTTGGTCAGGCTGGTCTCGAATTCCTGAACTCAGGCGATCTGCCCACCTTGGCCACCCAAACTGCTGGGATTACAGGTGTGAGTGGCTGCGCCTGCACTTGCTTGTTTTTTAAATCTTACTTTTTGTTTTGGCTGCTCAACTTCTGCTTTTTATCTTGCTTCTTGCTCTCCTGCCCCATCACCTTGCTTCTGTTTCTGCTTTTACCAATTCTGCCTTTTATCCAACTTCCAGTTCCCTCTGCTGTTCTCCTGCCTCATAATGGCGGTTAGTGAGGGAGGAGTTTTAAGTGGGCATGTCTGACCTCCTATCCTGTCACAGCCAGAAACAGCTTTCAAGGGAGTCCATTCAGTTGGTTGTAGGGCCTAGGGCTTATTTTTATCTCTCAATCCTGACAAGGGAAGGCTGGATTAATGCAGATTCCCTGCAGGTGTAAATTTCCCCTACAAAAGACAGTTTTGCAGAGTTACTTGTTTGCTGGCTCTCTGACAGCCATCTTAAAATATGCCAAAGACACATATTCTGGGGTAAAATGTTTTGATTTTCTTCATCTATCTACAGCTTCACCATGCTGACAGCCTCCAATGAGCATACCTGAAGCCTTTCTTTTTAAAAAGCTTTCCCACCCTTCTGCCTGCCTTCAAGTTTCTGCCAAAACACAACAGTGGCTGACTCTGTGCTATAGCAAGCTCAGAATAAATAGCCTTTGCTTTTTTCCGTTCCATTGGTCTTCGTTTATTTGCAGAAGCTTCAATGTAGAGTTGACAAGGACTCCATCTTTTACCAGACGTTAGACCGTTTCCTCTGAGCCCTTTTCTCTATTAGTTCTTGGCCTGCCAAGTCCAGTTTTAGAAAAGAATACCGTTGAGCCTAGTTGAGCAAGAGTCCTCCCAACCACCTTTGATAGTTAATCAAGTTCCTCTTAGTAATTTTCCATCCACTGACTTTCATCTTGATGGGTTTCTTTAACCAAGGAGTGGAATATTCATGAAAATTCCTGGGTAAAGGTGCAGATGCCTCGGAACTGCGGTGCCATCCATTTTTACATCAAATATTGGTCTCAGAACTGTCATGGCACTGGTGGGTGTGTGATTTAGTATGTTAATGAGCATATAATGA
>NW_016879553.1:0-593 GCF_001698545.2 Rhinopithecus bieti
CATACATATGCACCCAATACAGGAGCACCCAGATTCATACAGCAAGTCCCTAGAGACCTGCAAAGAGACTTAGACTCCCACACAATAAAAATGGGAGACTTTAACACCCCACTGTCAATATTAGACAAATCAATGAGCCAGAAAGTTAACAAGGATATCCAGTACTTGAACTCAGTTCTGCACCACACTGACCTAATAGACATCTACAGAACTCTCCACCCCAAATCAACAGAATATACAATCTTCTCAGCACCACATGGCACTTATTCCAAAACTGACCACATAGTTGGAAGTAAAGCACTCCTCAGCAAATGTAAAAGAACAGAAATCACAACAAACTGTCTCTCAGACCACAGTGCAATCAAATTAGAACTCAGGATTAAGAAACTCACTCAAAATCACACAACTGCATGGAAACTGAACAACCTGCTCCTGAATGACTACTCGGTAAATAATAAAATGAAGAGAGAAATAAAGATGTTCTTTGAAACCAACGAGAACAAAGATAGAATGTACCAGGATCTCTGGGACACATTTAAAGCGGTGCGTAGAGGGAAATTTATAACACTAAATGTCCACAACAGAAAGTAGGA
>NW_016879554.1:0-593 GCF_001698545.2 Rhinopithecus bieti
TTACTGTAGTCTTGTGGTGTAGTTTGAAGTCAGGTAGCGTGATACCTCCAGCTTTGTTCTTTTTGCTTAGGATTTTCGTGGCAACGCGGGCTCTTTTTTGGTTCCATGTGAACTTTAAAGTAGTTTTTTCCAATCTGTGAAGAAAGTCATTGGTAGCTTGATGGGGATGGCATTGAATCTATAAATTACCTTGGGCAGTACGGCCATTTTCATGATATGGATTCTTCCTATCCATGAGCATGGAATATTCTTCCATTTGTTTGTGTCCTCTTTTATTTCACTGAGCAGTGGTTTGTAGTTCTCCTTGAAGAAGTCCTTCACATCCCTTGTAGGTTGGATTTCTAGGTAGTATTTTATTCTGTTTGTAGCAATTGTGAATGGGAGTTCACTCGTGATTTGGATCTCTGTTATTAGTGTATAGGAATGCTTGTGATTTTTGCACATTGATTTTGTATCCTGAGACTTTGCTGCAGTTGCTTGTCAGCTTAAGGAGATTTTGGGCTGAGACGATGGGGTTTTCTAAATATACAATGATGTCGTCTGCAAACAGACTATTTGACTTCTTCTTTTCCTAATTGAATAAACTTTATTTC
>NW_016879555.1:0-335 GCF_001698545.2 Rhinopithecus bieti
GCGCATTGGCTGGGCCGCCCCGCGCCCCGCTGCCAGCAGTCAGGCTGCGTCCCCTTTAAAGGATGGCGGCCGCTGCGCGCCAGGGGCTCTCCTGCTGCAAGCTTGGCAGCGGCTGCATCCGGGGACTGAAAGCGGCCGTGTGGGAGAGGCGACCTCGGGTGGCGTCCCACGATCCAACCCCAGGAGTCCCGACTTGAGAATATCCTTGAGCCGATTTCCATCAGGGGAGGGGAGCTTCATGGCGCCTGCTGGGGTCATGTCATGACCCCCCCATCGGATCCGATTCTGGACCCCTACGGGGGAGAATGAATTGGCTGAGCACATCACATCGACTG
>NW_016879556.1:0-630 GCF_001698545.2 Rhinopithecus bieti
TCCCTGAAGAGGTCCTTCACATTCCTTGTAAGTTGGATTCCTAGGTATTTTACTCTCTTCGAAGCAATTGTGAATGGCAGTTCACTAACAATTTGGCTCTCTGTTTGTCTGTTGTTGGTGTATAAGAATGCTTGTGATTTTTGACATTGATTTTGTATCCTGAGACTTTGCTGAAGTTGCTTATCAGCTTAAGGAGATTTGGGGCTGATATGATGGGGTTTTCTAAATATACAATCATGTCATCTGCAAACAGGGACAATTTGACTTCCTCTTTTCCTAATTCAATACCCTTGATTTCTTTCTCCTGCCTGATTGCCCTGGCCAGAACATCCAACACTACGTTGAATAGGAGTGGTGAGAGAGGGCATCCCTGTCTTGTGCCAGTTTTCAATGGGAATGCTTCCAGTTTTTGTCTATTCAGTATATTGGCTGTGGGTTTGTCATAAATAGCTCTTATTATTTTGAGATACATCCCATCAATACTGAATTTATTGACAGTTTTTAGCATGAAGGACTGTTGAATTTTGTCAATGGACTTTTCTGCATCTATTGAGATAATCATGTGGATTTTGTCTTTGGTTCTGTTTGTATGATGGATTATGTTTATTTATTTGCATATGTTGAACCAGA
>NW_016879557.1:0-251 GCF_001698545.2 Rhinopithecus bieti
AATTACTTATTTCCTTTAGGCTCATAAGAAGAGTTTGATCACAACCTGAAGTATAAGACTTGGTCCAGAAAATGAAAGTATTCACCAAGTTTGTTTTGGCAGGAGTCTGAGAAACATTCTCATAAGTGGATTTTAGGGTTATTAGATCCAAATGAAATATATATATATATATATACACACACACATAAACTCATCTTTTTATATATATATATATAAACTCGTGTATATTTATATATAAACTCATCTTTATA
>NW_016879558.1:0-673 GCF_001698545.2 Rhinopithecus bieti
AAAAGATTTGAACAAACTCCTTACCAAGGTAGATATATAGATATATGGATGCCACATAAGCACATGGAAAAAAATGTCAACATCGTTCTACATCAGGCAGCTGCAAATTAAAACCACAATCAGATACTACCACACACCCAGGAGAATGCCTGTCATCAAAAAGACAGACACCACCGAGGGTTGGTGAAGTTGTAGAGAAATTGCAAGTCTCCTCCGTTGCTACTGAGAGTTAAATGAGGGTGTAAAGTGCCACCACTCTGGAAGACAGTTTGGCATTTCTTCAAAAGATAAATGTCTATGACCAGAATCCCACTCCCAGTTTCTCACCAGAGAAATGAAAACGCATGCACACGTAAGTGGTTCTGAGATCTGAACTCAGGGCCCAAGAGAACTCCAGGTACCATTCCTCAAAACCCACTAATAATAGACTTGACTTTTATGTAAGAATCAGCTGCATGTCGACAACTTCTTTTTTCATGTTACGCATTTTCGTTTACCCCACAGCAAAGAGACGGCGCCCTGGGCTCATCTGCACAGGGGTAAGTTGCCAGCTTCCTGCAGTTGCTTGGTCACTGAAGAATAGCTGTATTCTTTTCTTAACTCAAATGACTGGAAAATAATTCACCTATGATGAGACATTTTGACATCATGGGATGATGCAGTAGAAGATAAA
>NW_016879559.1:0-1167 GCF_001698545.2 Rhinopithecus bieti
GAAGACCTTTCCTTTCGCACTGTAGGCCTCAAAGCCCTCCAGAATATCCCTTCGCAGACTAAACAAAAACAGTGTTATGATACAGCTCAATGAAAAGAGAAGCTTAACTGTGTGAGTGGAATTCACGTGACACAGAGCAGTTTCACAGAAAGCTTCCTTCTGGTTTCTCTCTGAGGTTATTTCTTTTCAGGATATTCTAAAGAGCGTTTCCAAATATCCTTTCTCAGATTCCACAGAAACAGTGATTTCAAACTTCTCAATCCAAAGAATGTTTTAACTCTATGAGATGAATAGAAACATCACAAAATGTTGTGCAGAAATATTCTCTCCGATTGTCGATGGAAGACATTTCCTTACCTCACACAGGCTTCCGGTCGCCACTTACTATCCTTTCGCAAAACCTCAAAGATCAACTTTCAAACTCGGAAATGTAGAGTAAGCTTTAACCCTTTGAAAAGAATGGACATGTCAGAGAGCCGTTTATTCGAGTGCTTCTTTCTGTTTTTTATTGGAGGACATTTCACTTTTGCCATAGTTCTCAACATGCTCCGAATATCACTCTATTGGTTTTACATGAACAGTGTTCAAACTGTGCCTTATGAGAAGAAAGTTATAACTCCGTGCGTGGATTGCACACATCACCATGCAGTTTCTCAGAAAGCTTTTCTCCAGTTTTATCTGACTATATTTCCTCTTTCACCATAGTCCAGAATGTGCTCTCGAAGGTTCCTTTGTGGATCCGTCCATGACAGTTTCCAAGCTGCGTAATGTAAAGAAAGCTTTATCTATATGAGATGATTACACATATGACAGAGTAATTTCCCAGAAAGCTTCTTTCTAGTTTTGTCTGAGGCTATTTCTCTTTTCACCATCGGCATCAACATGCTCCTGAATATCACTTGGTACCTGTTTCTCCAAAAGAATTTCCCCGAAATTGTATGAAAAGAGAGGTATAACACTGTGACTGGAATGCACACGTCACAAAGCAGTCCCTCGGAAGTTTCTCTCCAGTTTCGGTCTGTACATATTTCCTTTTCACTGTCAGCCTCAATGTGTTCCCCAATATCCAATGCTAAACATACACAGGGTTAGAAAACTGGCAATGAAAAGGGAGGCTTATCTGAGTGAGAGGAATTAAGACGACACAGAGCAGTTTCCCAGAAGGCT
>NW_016879560.1:0-2684 GCF_001698545.2 Rhinopithecus bieti
ATAAAATGTAATGTATTAAATAATACTGGTACAAGAGCATTTTATTGCAGTGAATACAAGACTAATGCATTTACTAAATTACTCATCCTAAATGTATTATTTCAGGTGATATTGTGACAAAACAAGTGTTTCAGATTCAGAGGCTCTGTGTGCCAGGGCTGCTAGGCCACCAACAAGTGAGGAAGCCATAGGTTTCTCTAGTCCTATTTTCTTATGTGGAGGATAAAAGAGTATCACTTAAATATTCTCTCACACCCTGAAAACAGATGACAACTTAAAAAGCTAACTTTCACTTCATGTTTAAATAAGACTGCCATGACATGACTCAAATGAGACTCTCAGAGAATATTTCCATTCATTTCAAAACTTGATCCATTTCATTCAATAAATCATCTGACCTGCACCTAGTCATTTTCCTAATCTACCCCTGCTCTCTCCCTAGAATACTGCTTTTCTCTTTCCTTGTTTCAGCAAGCTCGACTCCATCTACCCTCTTAGATCTCTCTGTTGGCAGCCACACCAATACATGTTTTTTTGTACACTAGTTAGTTGAAGTCACCACTGCTAACAAGATACGAATTCTTGCAGAGTATTCCCCTCATGAGAAAGTATGCCTCTCCATAAGAGTAAGGGAGGGCCCCCTACTCTTCCTACCTCCAGCTGCTGAGCATAGAATTTTGAGTAAATCCAAAACTTGGACAAGTGTTTGACAATTCGGTTATCATTTGGAAGATAAATCTTACTACATTCAATTACAGCAAAAACATTACTAACAGTTTACTATTTATAGGTATTATTTAAGGTAGTCACAAAATAGAAACAAATAATCTAACATCAGTCAGCATAAATTAAGAGTATGAAATTTTACGCTCTTTAACAATAAATGGAAGGGGTTACTTAGTAGTTTTAAGGTTGAATGACAAAAACTAGAAAATAATAGTACCTAGTAACTTAGTAAGTCAAAAAAAAAAAAAGCTTACCATCAAAGGTCCAGTACCTGTTGGACGCCAAAGCCCACCCACTGATTTCTTCCACTGTTTACCTGCTGCCTCTCATTTTAACCCATTAAAAATACTAATGTTGTTTTCCTTGTAGAGGTCTTTCACCTCCGTGGTTAGGTCTATTCCTAAGTAATTTATTTTATTTTATTTTTGCAGCTATCACAAAAGGGGTTGAGTTATTGGTTTGATTCTAAGCTTGGTCGCTGTTGGGGTATAACAGAGCTACTGATTTGTGTACGTTAATTTTGTCTCCTGAAACTTTCCTGAATTCATTTATCAGTTCTGGGAGCTTTTGGAAGGAGACTTTAGGGTTTCCTAGGTATATGATCATGTCATCAGCAAACAGCAACAGTTTGACTTCCTCTTTACCGATCTGGATGCCTTTTATTGCTTTCTCTTGTGTGATTGCTCTGGCCAGGCCTTCCAGTACTATGTTGAATAGAAATGGTGAGAGTGACTGCTGCAAACCTTAGTTACATCCTAGGAAAAAGAATACTTCCTAAAATAAAACTAAGGTATCATCCTTACCCTTCTCTTAGTCTCACCCAGAAATATGATGGGGTAATTACCTGCCCTAACCCCTCCCCTCAAGAAATATATTACTGTACTCTGGAATTTAGACAAAACCTTAAATCTCCAGGCTTCTTAAAGCACAAAATATTTTAAAAAGCTGGAAAAGTAAACCACAATTCTTCAGATTGTTCCTCATGAATATCCCCCTTCCTCTGCAATTCCCCAGAGCGGTAACGGATGGGTAGAGGCAGCTCAGGTGAATTACCCAGCTTGCCTCTCAACTCATTCCTCCTCCTCCTCTCAAAGGCTGAAGGCAGGGCCTTTCCAGTCCTCATGACCTGCCCTTCACCTAGTCCCTCCTGACCTAGGGATGGAGGCTTTGAGTCCCACAGTGTGGTGATACAGAGCACTAGGTGTCACTGCCTGGCTTTATTTAAAGGAAATGCAGTAGGCTTCCTCTGTAGAGCTCTGAAAAGACTGACTACATAGAGGTCTTTTATGTTTTTACTTGGTGAAGTATTTCTCACATCTTTTGTTATCAGAGTACCATTCCAATCTCTTAACTTGCAGTTCTGTGGAAAACTGTTTTGTAATGAAAGATCTTCACTGGGGGATTGAGCAGCATTTAGTAAAGTCTATGTTTGTAAAAAAAATAATAAAATAAAATAAAAAAATAAGTGGTGAGAGTGGGCATCCTTGTCTTGTTCCAGTTCTCAGGGGGAATGCTTTCAAATTTTCCCCATTCAGTATTATGTTGGCTGTGGGTTTGTCATAGATGGCTATTACATTGAGGTATGACCCTTGTATGCCGATCTTGCTGAGGGTTTTAATCATAGAAGGATGCTGCATTCTGTCAAATGCTTTTTCTGTGTTTATTGAGATGATCATGTGATTTTTTGTTTTTAATTCTGTTTATGTGGTTTATCACATTCATTGACTTGTGTATGTTAATCCATCCCTGCATCCCTGGTATGAAACCCATTTGATCATGGTGGATCATTATTATTATTATTATTATTTTGAGATGGAGTCTTGCTCTGTCGCCCAGGCTGGAATGTGCAGTGGTGTAATCTTGACTCATTGCAACCTCTGCCTCCCGGGTTCAAGTGATTCTCCTGCCTCAGCCTCCTGAGTAGCTGAGATTACAGGCATGCGCCACCACACCTGGCT
>NW_016879561.1:0-1631 GCF_001698545.2 Rhinopithecus bieti
ATAGTTTGCTGAGAATGATGGCTTCTGGTTGCATCCATGTCCCTACAAAGGACACAAACTCATCCTTTTTTATGGCTGCATAGTATTCCTTGGTGTATATGTGCCACATTTTCTTAATCCAGTCTATCATTGATGGACATTTGGGTTGGTTCCAAGTCTTTGCTATTGTGAATAGTGCCACAATAAACATACGTGTGCATGTGTCTTTATAGCAGCATGATTTATAATCCTTTGGGTGTAGTATTAGTTCTTTTTTATATGTTTGATAGAATTCTTCAGTGAATCCATCCAGCCCCTTTTTGTTTTTTTTTAGGAGACTTTATTACCATTTCAATCTTGTTACTTGTTATTGGTGTGTTCAGGTTTTCTATTTATACCTGATTCAATCAGGGTAGGTTGTATATTTTCAAGAACTGTTAGTTTTCCGGTTTGTGAATGTGTACTTTTCACTATAGTCTCTGATGATCTTTTATATTTCTGTGATATTTGTTGTAATGTCTCCTCTTTCATGTACGAGTGTTTATATGGGTCTTCTTTCTTCTTGCTTAGTCTAGTTAGAGCTTTATGTTTATGTATTTTGTTTATCTTTTAAAACAAACTTTTCATTTCATTGATACTTTGTATTGTTTTTCTAGTCTCTAGTTCAACTCTGATGTTTCTTATTTATTTTCTTAGGCTAATTTTTGGTTTGGTTTATTCTTGCTTTTCTAGATTCATGAGGTGCATCATATAATTGTTTATTTGAAATTGTTTTTACATAGGCATTTATTCCTATAAACTTCCCTTTTAGCACTGCTTTTGCTGTGTCCCATTGCTTTTGACTTCTTATGTTCCAATTTTCATTTGTTTCAAGAAATTTTAAATTTCCATTTTATTTCTTATTGACCCAATCATGGTCAGAAGTATACTATTTATTTCACTGCATTTGTATAGTTTCCAACGTTCCTCTTGGTATCAATTTCCAGTTTTATTTCATTGTGGTCTGAGAAGATACCTTGTGTGCTTTTATTTTATTTTAATTGAAACTTGTTTTGTGTTCTAATATATGGTCAGTCCTAGAGAATGTTCCATGTGCTGATAAGAATGTGTATTCTAAAGTGTTGGATAAAATGTTCTGGAGATCTTGGAGGGTGCGCCCAAGATGGCTGAATAGGAGCAGCTCCAGCCTCCAGCTCCCAGCGTGAGTGACACAGAAGATGGGTGATTTCTGCATTTTCAACTGAGGTACCGGGTTCATCTCCCTGGGGCATGTCGGACAGTCGATGCTGGTCTGCTGGTGCAGCCCGACCAGCAAGAGCTGAAGCAGGGTGAGGCATCACCTCACCTGGGAAGCACAAGGGGGAAGGGAATTCCTTTTCCTAGCCAAGGGAAATTGAGACACACAACACCTGGAAAATCGGGTAACTTCCACCCTAATACTGTGCTTTACCAAAGGTCTTAGCAAGCGGCATACCTGGAGATTATATCCCACACCTAGCCCAGAGGGTCCCACGCCCACAGAGCCTCCCTCATTGCTAGCACAGCAGTCTGAAATCTAACTGCAAGGAGGCAGTGAGGCTGGGGGAGGGGCGACCACCATTGCTGAGGCTTAAGTAGGTAAACAAAGCTGCCAGGAAGCTCGAATTGGGTGG
>NW_016879562.1:0-631 GCF_001698545.2 Rhinopithecus bieti
ATATTTGGGAGCCCATAGGGGCCCATGGTGAAAAAGGAAGTATCCTCACATAAAAACTAGAGAGAAGCTTTCTGAGAGATTGCTTTCTGATATGTGACTTCATCACACAGAGTTCCACCCTTCCCTTCTTGGAACAGTTTGCTAACACTGTTGTCGTTTGATTCTGCAAAGTGATATTTGGGAGCTCATTGAGGGCTATGGTGAAAAAGGAAATATCCTCAGATTAAAACTGGAAAGAAGCCTTCCGAAAAACTGCATTGCCATGTGTGAATGCACCTCACAGAGTTACACCTTTCTCTTCAGTGATCAGTTCGTAAACACACTTTTCTGGAAATCTGCAATTAGATACTTCATAGCGCAGTGAAGCTTACGGTGACAAAGGAAATACCCTCAGATGAAAACTAGAAAGAAGCTTTCTTAGAAACTTCTTGGTGATGTGTGAATTCATCTCACAGAGTTACACTTATGTTTCGTGGAGCAGTCCATTAACACCGTCTTTGAGGAACCTGAGAAGGGCCTCTTTGGATCGCATTGAGGCCTACGCTGATAAAGGAATTTTCTTCAGTTCAAAGCGTGAAAGAATCTTTCTCAGAAGCTTCTTTCTGATCAGTGAGTTCATCTCACACACTTA
>NW_016879563.1:0-1265 GCF_001698545.2 Rhinopithecus bieti
CTAACTGGGAGACATGCCCCATTAGGAGCAGACCAACACCTCACACCACACAAGGTGGGGTATACCCCTGAGATGAAGCTTCCAGAGCAAGAATCAGACAGCACCACTCACTGTTCAGCAATATTCTATCTTCTGCAGCCTCCTCTGCTGATACCCAGGCAAAGAGGGTCTGGAGTGGACCTCAAGCAAACTCCAACAGACCTGCAGATGAGGGTCCTGATTGTTAGAAGGAAAGCTAACAAACAGAAAGGACATCCACACCAAAACCCCTCCAGTACGTCACCGTCATCAAAGACCAAAGTCAGATAAAACCACAAAGATGGGGAAAAGCAGCGCAGAAAAGCTGGAATTTAAAAAATCAGAGGACATCTCCCCTCCAAAGGAATGCAGCTCATCACCAGCAATGGAACAAAGCTGAACGGAGAATGACTTTGATGAGTTGAGAGAAGAAGACTTCAGTCAATCAAACATCTCAGAGCTAAAGCAGGAACTACATAACCAGCGCAAAGAAACTAAAATCTTGAAAAAAGATTTGACGAATGACTAACTGGAATAACCAATGTAGAGGAGTCCTTAAAAGAGCTGACAGAGATGAAAATCATAACACGAGAACTACTTGACAAATGCACAAGCTTCAGTAACCAACTCAATCAACTGGAAGAAAGAGTATCAGTGGTTGATAATCAAATGAATGAAATGAAGCAAGAAGAGAAGTGCAGAGAAAAAAGAGGAAAAGAAATGAACAAAGCCTCCAAGACATATGGGATTATGTGAGAAGACCAAATCTATGTCTGATTGGAGTGCCTGAAAGTGACAGGGAAAATGGAACCAAGTTGGAAAACACTCTTCAGGATATCATCCAGGAGAACTTCCCCAACCTAGAAAGGCAGGCCAACATTCAAATTCAGGAAATACAGAGAATGCCACAAAGATACTCCTCGAGAAGAGCAACTCCAAGACACATAATTGTCAGATCCACCAAAGTTGTAATGAAGGAAAAAAATCTTAAGGGCAGCCAGAGAGAAAGGTCGGGTTACCCACAAAGGGAAGCCCATCAGACTAACAGCAGATCTCTCAGCAGAAACTCTACAAGCCAGAAGAGAATGAGTGCCAATATTCAACAGTCTTAAATAAAAGAATTTTCAACCCAGAATTTCATATCCAGTCAAACTAAGTTTCATAAGAGAAGGAGAAATTAAATCCTTTACAGAGAAGCAAATGCTTAGAGATTTTGTCACCGCCAGACCTGCCCTACAAGAGACCCT
>NW_016879564.1:0-339 GCF_001698545.2 Rhinopithecus bieti
CAGGGTTCGCTTTATTTCGAGTTCGAACTCGGTTCTCTCCAGCTAGGCACTAGTTCCCAGGGAGAGACCCCGAGCTCGGGGTTTCAGCCGTTTTATAGTCCGGCACAAACAAGTTACAGAGAATCTGGGGAATTTTACAGTTGTAAGTTTACAATTGGCTGACATTTAAAGTTATACATTAGTCAGTTGTTCATTGGTTGGTTCCCGCCCTTCGGCCATGTCATAAACGGCCGTTCCCACCCTTTGGCAAAACCACAAACGGCTGTGAGGCATTTAGGGACTTTCCACATAACCTTGTTGTCTCAACATTAAGGGGCGGGGGTTTCTTGCCACCTCTGA
>NW_016879565.1:0-2134 GCF_001698545.2 Rhinopithecus bieti
CTGTCTATGTGGAGACTGCCTTTCCCTGGTGCTGACTGCAGCTAATTATTATTTTAGAGAGACAGTTAACAACTGCCTGACCATCACCTGATGGTTGCTGGACATTCGTGGTATATTGGGGGAAATGGGAGGCCTCTCCTACCCTGCCTTGCTCATGTCTCACTAGCTACCTACCATAACACATGGATTCCAGTTTCTGGCCTGTATCATTTTTCCTCTCCGTAAAGAGCTTCTTTCAACTTTTCTACAGGGCTGATCTGCTGGAGACGAATTCCCTCATTCATGTTTGTCTAAGAAGGTCTTTATTTCTCCTTCACTTAAAAAAAAAAGCATAGACTATTTTTTAGAGCAGTTTTAGGTTTACAGAAAAATTAACAGAGTATGGTTTCCTCCCTCACTTCCATTCACACAGTTTCCTTTATCAACATTTTGCATTGGTATGATACATTTGTTACAATTGATAAACCAATACTGATACATTATTAAGTCCCTAGTTTACATTAGAACAACACTCTTTGTATTGTACATATTTTTGGATTTTGAGGAATGCCTAATGGCATGTATCCACCACAGTATCGTACAGAGTAGTTTCACCGCCCTAAAAAGCCTGTGTGCTTCCTTTATTCATCCCTCTCCTATTCCCTTCCCCACCCCACGGCCCACCCCTTGCAATTACTGCTCTTTTCACTGGCTCTATCATTTTGCCTTTTCCAGTATGTCATATAGTTGGTATCACATAGAATGTAGCTTTTCAGACTGACTTATGTTACTTAGCAATGTGTATTTAAAATTCCTCCAATGTCTTTTCATGGTTTGAAACTCATTTCTTTTTTAGCACTGAATAAGGTCCCCTTATGCAAATGTACCACAGTTTGTTTATTCACTTGCTTATTTAAGGACATATTGGTTGCCTCCCATTTTTGGCAACTATGAATAAAGCTGCTGTAAACATTTATGCACAGGCTTTTGTGTGGACATAGCTTTCAACTCATTGGGCTAAATACCTAGAAGCATCGTCACTGGATTGTATGGTAGACTATGTTTAGCTTTAGAAGAAAGTGCCAAACTGTCTTCCGAAATGATTGTACCATTTTGTATTTCCACCAGCAATGAATGAGCGTTCCTATTGCTTCACAACTTCGCAGCATTTGGAATTGTCAGTGTTTTGGATTTTTGCCACTCTATAAGTGGTACCCCATTGTTGTTTTAATTTGCAATTCCCTAAAGTGCATCTTTTCATATGCTTATTTGCCATCTGTATATCCCCTTTGGTGAAATGTCTTTTAGGTCTTTTACCCACTTTTTAGTTGAGTTGTTTGTTTTCTTACAGTTGAGTTTTAGCAGTTCTTTGTATATTTTAGCTACAAGCCCTTTATGAGATGTATGTTTTCTCTCAGTCTGTGGCTTGTTTTCTTTTCATTCTCTTAATTTCCTTCACTTTTGAAGAACAGTTTATAGAACTCTAGATTGGTGGATTTTTTTCTTTCAACACATTAAATATTTCACTCTACTCTCTTATTGCTTACATGGTTTCTGATGAGAAGTCCAGTGGAATTTTTATGCTTGTTCCACTATGGGTAAGGTGTAAGGTGTTCTTATTTCTTTGGCTTCTTTCAGAATTTTCTGTTTATCTTTGGTTTTCTGCATTTTTTTTTTTTTTTTTTTTTTTTTTTTTTTTTTTTTTTTTTTTTTTTTTTTTTTTTTTTTTTTTTTTTTTGAGATGGAGTTTCGCTGTTGTAGCCCAGGCTGGAGTGCAATGGCAGGATCTCGACTCACTGCAACCTCTGCCTCCCGGGTTCAAGCAATTCTCCTGCCTCAGCCTCCTGAGTAGCTGGGATTACAAGCACCTGCCACCACGCCCAGCTAATTTTTTTGTAGTTTTAGTAGAGACGGGGTTTCACTACGTCAGCCAGGCTGCTCTCCTACTCCTGACCTAAGGTGATCCACCCCGCCTTAGCCTCCCAAAGTACTAGGATTACAGGCATAAGCCACTGTGCCCAGCCCTGCAATTTAAATATAATATGTCAAGATATATACTTTTTTCTTTTCTTTCTTTTTTTTTTTTTTTTTTTTTTTTTTTTGAGATAGGGTCTCACTCTCATCACCCAGGCTAGAATTCAGAGGTGTGATCACA
>NW_016879566.1:0-392 GCF_001698545.2 Rhinopithecus bieti
TGGCCCAGGCTAGAGTGCAGTGACACAGTCTTGGCTAAATGCAGCCTCTACCTCCCAAGTTCAAGTGATTCTCCTGCCTCAGCCTCCCGAGTAGCTGAGACTACAGGTGAGTGCCAACACACCCCGCTAATTTTTATATTTTTAGTAGAGACGGGTTTCACCATGTTGGCCAGGATGCTCTCTATCTCTTGACTGCGTGATCTGCCAGCCTTGGCCTCCCAAAGTGCTGGGATTAGAGGCATGTGCCACCGAGCCTGGCCTCTTGCTTTCTTTCTATAGAGACGGGGACCTGCTATGCTCCCCAGGTTGGTCTCAAACTCTTGGACTCCCATATAGTTCAGTCTAATGCTTACTTTTCAATTCTTCCTATTTCTCTGAAGCTTAAGATAATT
>NW_016879567.1:0-1530 GCF_001698545.2 Rhinopithecus bieti
GCTATGAAGAAACTGTATCAATTAACGAGCAAATTAACTAACATACATCATAAGGACAGGATCAAATTCACACATAACAATATTAATCTTAAATGTAAATGGGTCAAATGCCCCAATTAAATGACACAGACTGGCAAAGTAGATAAAGAGTCAAGACCCATCTCACATGCAGAGACACACATAGGCTCAAAATAAAGGGATGGAGGAAGATCTACCAAGCAAATGGAAAAAAAAAAAAAAAAAAAAAAAAAAAAAGCAGGGGTTGCAATCCTAGTCTCTGATAAAACAGACTTTAAACCAACAGAGATCAAAAGAGACAAAGAAGGACATTATAGAATGGTAAAGGGATCAATTCAACAAGAAGAGCTAACTATCCTAAATATATATGCACCCAATAGAGGAGCACCCGGTTTCATAAAGCAAGTCCTTAGAGACCTACAAAGAGACTTAGACTCCCACACAATAATAATGGGAGACTTTAACACCCCACTGTCAATGTTAGACAGATCAACAACTATCCAGGACCATAGTCTCAGCCCAAAATCTCCTTAAGCTGATAAGCAACTTCAGCAAAATCTCAGGATCAAAATCAATGTGCAAATATCACAAGCATTCCTAAACAACATAAACAGACAAATAGAGAGCCAAATCATGAGTGAACACCCATTAACAATTGCTACAAAGATAATAACATACCTAGGAATTCAACTTACAAGGGATGTGAAGGATCTCTTCAAGAAGAACTACAAACTGCTGCTCAATAAAATAAAAGAGGATGTAAACAAATGGAGGAATATTCCATGCTCATGGATAGGAATAATCGATATCGTAAAAATGGCCATACTGTCAAAGTAATTTATAGATTCAATGCCATCCCCATCAAGCTACCAATGACTTTCTTCACAGAATTGGAAAAAACTACTTTAAAGTTCATATGGAACCACAAAAGAACTTGCATTGCCAAGACAATCCTGAGCAAAAAGAACAAAGCTGGAGGCATTACGCTACCTGACTTCAAACTATACTACATTTGGAACATTTGCATTGGTTCCAAGTCTTTGTTATTGTGAATAGTGCCACAATAAATATATGGGTGCATGTGTCTTTGTAGCAGCATGATTTATAATCCTTTGAGTACATACCCAGTAATGGAATTGCTGGGTCAAATGGTATTTCTACTTCCACATCCTTGAGGAATTGCCACACTGTCTGCCACAATGGTTGAACCAGTTTACACTCCAACCAACAGTGTAAAAGCGTTCCTATTTCTCCACATCCTCTCCAGCATCTGTTGTTTCCTGACTTTTTAATGATCGCCATTCTAACTGGTGTGAGATGGTATCTCATTGTGGTTTTGATTTGCATTTCTCTGATGAACAGTGATGATGAGCATTGTTTCATATGTTTGTTGTCTGTATAGATGTCTTCTTTTGAGAAGTGTCTACTCATATCATTTGCCCCTTTTGATGGGGTTGTTTTTTTCTTGTAAGTTTGTTTGAGTTCTTTGTAGATTCTGGATATTAGTGCTTT
>NW_016879568.1:0-337 GCF_001698545.2 Rhinopithecus bieti
CTCAGCTGCCCCCGTGGCTCTGCTGTCCTCATGCCTTCCTTCTGCTCCTCCAAATCATGTTCCTTTTCAGGCCCAGGCCAAGGCTGTACCTGCTCTCTCTCTCACAGAGCCCACTGGGCAGCTGTCTGGGAATTCTTAGAACCTCAGTGCTGGTAACGCTGATTTGTGCCTTTGATCACACACAGCAGAAGGCCCCGAATACCACACACACAAAAACTGTATTCTAAAGATTAGAGATGACGAGGGGAATTGGGTTATGAGGAGACAGTTTCTGAGGTTAATGAGGGACATTTTAAAATCACACCAGCCTCATTGTTTTAAAATGTGGGTTAAGTAT
>NW_016879569.1:0-3103 GCF_001698545.2 Rhinopithecus bieti
CGGCCACCCTCACGCGGAAGGCGGCCAGCGGGTCCCGGCGCGCGCGGCTCCCAGCCCGGGGTCCCCAGCTCTGGGGTCCCAGCGCCCCGCCTCTTCCTGGAGCGACCAGCGGGACCTGCCGTCCCCCGCGGCCGCCGGGCCGGGACACCCCGAGGGGTCTGCGCGTGCCTCCTTCCGAAACGGGAAGGCGCGGGGGGCTCGGCAGCCAGAGGGACGGGTTCGGGGAGCGTCCGGTGAGCCTAAGACGCGCCTTTGCCGGGGTCGCCGGGTGTCTGCCTCTCACTTAGGTATTAGGAACCGTGGCACGAATCTCGGTTTTCCTTTGGGGGTGGGCGGAGGCTCCAAACTGGACGGTGTTCCCCTGGAGGACTCTGATCAGACAAATAGTGGTTTCCTCATCCGCAGGTGAGCGCGAAGCTAGCAAGTGGCCAGCAGGGACAACACGGGGCGAATTCGGAAAGCCGGTGCGTCCGTGGACGACCCACTTGGAAGGAGTTGGGAGAAGTCCTTGTTCCCACGCGCGGTCGCTTCCCTCCGTGTGTCCTTCGAGCCACAAAAGCACAGACCCTAACCCGCTCCTTTCTCCCGCCGCGTCACTGCAGAACTCCGCGGTCCCCGGGAGGGGAAGTCCGCAAGGCGTGGGGAGAGACACGTGCTCTGGGAGCCCCTCTGAGCGGGCAGCGGGGACGCTGGGCAGACGGGGACCGCGGGGTCCGGGTGGAGAGGACCCGCCCTCGAGCCGGCCCAGCCCTGACGCTCAGGACCGCCTCCAGCGGGAGGTCTGCGCCCTTCTTTAGACCCCTCTTGGGAGAGCTCGTTGTTGCGGTTGTTTTGCAAATACCCGCTGCGCTTGGACGGAGGAAGCGCCCACGCGTCGACCCCTGGAAACGAAGGCCTCCCTGATGGGAACGTCAGCGTCCAGGAGCCTCTATTTACTCTTAATTCTGCCCGATGCGTGCACGTGTGTTAAATGCTTCAGATGCTTTTGGGAGCGAGGTGTTACACGAATAATGGAAATGCCTCCTGCTCTCACCACACTGGGGTGACAGCTGAGGTGCGGCTTCTCCAGGGTGGAGCCTCCTGGTTTTCCAGAGCTGCTTGTTGAAGTCTTCCCAGGGCCCCTGACTTGCACTGGAAACTGCTCACCTTGGCACCGGGATGTGGAACAAGAAATGCTTCTGTTTTCATGCGTCCTAGTGTTCATAAAATGGAAAACAATGAAGGACATACAAAACATTAATAAAATAAATTAATGGAACTAGTTTCTTCAGAAAGTACAACAAACACAAAATGCAAGTATTGCCATGTCAGCAACACATTCCTACTTTAAGTTTTACGAAGTTAATTGGAATAGTGAAGAACAAAAGTGGATGTGGGGCAGATCTGCGTCCTGCATGCGTCTTGCAGCCAGATTGTTCCAGCTGTTCCAGACCTCAAAACAGAGAGGACCCAGGTTTTCTAAGACCAAGTCGCTACACTCTTAACTGCAGTGGGTGGAGTTGGGGATGAACCTCTCCTCAGCTCCCTGCCGCCCCTCTCCAGCGTCCCTGGGTGCAGCCCCTCCGCCGCCACAGCTGGAGACTCCCAAAGGAGGCAAGCAAGCCTCAGCGATCCCACGGAGGTCCCATCGGCCCTTCCCAGGCTTTTCTCTCTTAAAGCTCCTCCTCCTTCTTCTTTGCTCTCTTCATAATCGAATCTAGGCAAGGATTTCAGTCTGAGCTTTGACCAAGGACAGTAACTGGGTCCAGGGATGGAAAACTTTGCTTCTAGGTCCCGTTTTGCTACAGCCTGGCAAGAGGACTGTGATCAGGCCTCAGTTTCCGTCTCTCCAAACTGAGGAGTGCTGTGCGGGGTCTCTGCCTCCTTTACAATATTTCCTCCAGTTATGTCTTCATTATTAGAGCCGCTGACTTCAAATGATGTTTCATAATGACGACCGTCTCTTTTGTGTCATCTGGAGTCCTTTTTTCTTCTTATATCTTGAAAATAGATAAGTAAGATAATATGAATATCAAACTGAGCCCTTTTCTTTGGACTTTGTAACAAGGAAAATTCCTAGTAATGATAAAGTATGATCTAGTAATGATCAGTGAATCTGGATGTGAGCTTTAAATGAATCTGGATGTGAGCTTTATTTTATGTTTCGATTAGGGTATGTCCACGAGTCTTGGACTTATCTAAAACTTTAATTTATCTAAAATTATGCAGTGTTCATTACTTAGCAAAGGTGTCATGGCTTGGTGTCTAGCATTCTTGGTAGAAAGCCATCGCTGTGTTAGGGAGTGTTGGCTGTTTATTGAGGCCATCGGTGAGGCAATGCAAGACAGACAAATGTGGCTTCAGTCCTAATATGACAGCAGACAGCCACCAGCTGGAAAGGTGTATTGAGATTGTAAAGATGTGCTCACTTCCTGAGGCCAGGGACCAGGGCCACTTACAGTCCCACAATTGTCTTTTGAACTGTAAATCTAAATTCCTTTCTCCAAGACAAAGTTGGGCAGGGAACCATCAAACTGGGATTCTGGAAATCAGGATGGGGAGCAGAGAATCCTGCACCCTCACAAACTCCTTTTGCTGTGTTTGCTCCTGGTGCAAGTTCTCACTTCTCCATGGCTTGGGGCTGAGCAGAGTTCCTGGGGCTGTTGGTGCTACCTCAGCTCTCTGTTCCCACTGCTTGGAGCCAGAGAGGATGCAGGAACAGAAGTCATGGACTAAAGGCCTAGAGACAGGGCAGGAAGAACTGCAAGATTCAGAGGAAAATGTTTGTTTACAGCCAGAATCAATTGATAGGCATCAACACAATGTTGGAGAGAATGTTGCAGCACAGTGCCCTGGCCTGGCATGCAGGAGCCTGTGACCGTTCCGTCCCCTGGGCCACCTCAGGCTCCTCACCCCACCCTCAGAGTGTGGGCTTTCATGGCTGCTCTATGCTGGGCCACAGCCCTTCATGAGGCTCCTCTCTGGCAGGGCCACAGAGAATAAAAGGGAGCAGAAACCACATCCTCCACGCAGACAGAACCTGCATCAGCCGAATTGTCCATCTGCCTGAGGCTTGCACTCTCTCATTGCCCAGCAGGCTACAACGTGTTGTTTGGACCACCAT
>NW_016879570.1:0-1785 GCF_001698545.2 Rhinopithecus bieti
AGCACTATTTCAATAGCAAAGACTTGGAACCAACCCAAATGCCCATCAATGATAGACTGGATAAAGAAAATGTGGCACATATACACCACGGAATACTATGCAGCCATAAAAAAGGATGAGTTCATGTCCTTTGCAGGGACATGGATGAAGCTGGAAACCATCATTCTCAGCAAACTAACACAGGAACAGAAAACCAAACACCACATGTTCTCACTCATAAGTGGGAGTTGAACAATGAGAACACATTGATATAGGGAGGGAAACATCACACACTGGGGCCTGTCAGGGTTAAGGGGCTAGGGGAGGGTAGCATTAGGAGAAATACCTAATGTAGATGGCGGGCAGCAAACCACCATGGCACGTGTGTACCTGTGTAACAAACCTGTACCTTCTGCCCATGTATCCTAGAACTTAAAGTATAATAATAATTAAAAAACAACCTTTATGAGGTCTAATTGTTCAATTTTTTCCATTTACAAATTGTGCTATTGATGTCAACGCTTTCAAGATTTTTTCTGTCTTTCGTTTTCAGAAGTTTGACTATAATGTATCTTGGTTTGTATTTTTTTGTTGTTTTGTCCTGTCTGGGGTTCACTCAGACAGGACAAAATCTGTAGGTTTATGTCTTGAATCTGTAGGTTTATGTCTCTTGCCAAATTTGGAAAATTTCTCACTATTTATTTGAATGCTTTTTCAGTCCTACCTTCTTTCTTCTTTCCTAGAGAAGACAGGAATATGACATAATATTCCTGATGATAAAAGTATTAGATCACTTGCCACATTTCTACTGGTCTCTAAGGCTCTGTTCATTTTTTTTAGTCCATTTTCTCAGCCTTTTTCAAATTGGTTAACTTTTATTTTTCTATCTTCTAGTTCACCGAGTCTTTCCTTCGTCTGTTCTATTCTGTTATGGAGTCCATCCACTGAGCTTTTAATTAGGGTTATTTTACATTTCAATTCTAAAATTTGCATTTGTTTCTTCTTTATATTTTGTATGTATTTGCTGAGACGGTCTATTTTTACGTGTCTCGAGAGTATAATTGCTTATTTAAACATTTTATTAAGTCAAAACAACAGACGCTGGTGAGGTTTCAAGGAAAAAGGAATGTTGTTAAATTGTTAGTGGGAGTGAAAACTAGTTCATCCATTGTGGAAAAAAGTGTGGCAATTCCTCAAAGACATAAAGGCAGAGATGTCATTTGACCCAGCAATCCCATTACTGGGGATATGGCCAAAGAAATATAAATCACTCTATTATAAAGACGCATACACACATACGTTCATTGTAGCATTATTAACAATAGCAAAGACATGGAATTAACCTAAATGTCTATCAATGATAGACTGGATAATGAAAATGTGGCATGCATACACAATGGAATACTACACAGCCATAAAAGGGAATTAGATCGTGTCTTTTTCAGGGACATGAATGAAGCTGGAAGTCATTATCACCAGCAAACCAATGCAGGAACAGAAAACCAAATACTGCATGTTCTCATCTATAAAAGTGCAAGAAAATTATAAGAACACGTGGACAAATTACGGGTGGGAGGACAACACACACTGGGGTCTGTTGGAGGGCAGAGCATGGGAGGAAGGAGAGGATGAGGAAGACTAGCTAGCAGATGCTGGGCTTAATACCTGAGTGGCAGGATGATCTCTGCAGCAAACCACAATGGCACATGTTTCCCTATGTAACAAACTTGCATACACTGCACCTGTAGACTTTAACTTAAAATAAAAGTTAGAAATTTTAAAATAATTAAAAAAACATTTTTATCA
>NW_016879571.1:0-919 GCF_001698545.2 Rhinopithecus bieti
GACCAGGTTATCAGGCTTGTGTTCCCAAGTTACTCTGCATGACTCCCCTTTAAACGTCAGTCTTTGTTCTGCAATGCAGTCTGGTCACAGGGTCATCTACTGCTTATTTGGGGCACTGCTTTGTCTTCTGTTTATGTTTGTTTCACAGCTTGTCAGAGTCTATAAAACTCAGCAGAAAGAACACGGCCTGCCTGCTCCCTCTCTTGAAGATTGATTGCAATGGGAGTGGTTTCTCTGTTTCTTTGTATAGTTGAACAGATATTTACTTCTTCCAAGAAGACACAATTCAGAGGAATATTAATGGCAAAAGTTAGTGGAGACGGGTTGCATGAAATCTGTTGGGAGAGTATCACTGTTCTGTTGGGCGGCCTTGAGCACCCAACTGTAATACTAGAGCTGGACTAAAGAGAATTTCCCATGTGCTACTCTCAGCTCTGGGAAAATTACCTGAAACGATAAAATATCCTCATTTTAAGAAAAAAAAAAAAGTAAAACCTAACATGGGAAGTTTAAATTCTTTGTCTTTGTTAATATGGGTCAGATTTGTATAAAATACTGTAACAGAGAAATTTCTTGTTTCTCTGACGAGAAAATTAATGGAATAGATTTTATTTTCTAGACTTAGCTATTTCTACACTGGAGGAAAACTTGTATCTCAAGACTGCCGTGGGAATACAATGTGTGTGAATAGGGACTAGTTATATAAAATTTGAGTCTCGCATTTCTCATCTATAAGATTAAGTATTTACAAAGGGACATTTTGAAGGCCATTGACAGGAGTGGTTTACTTTAATATAAATTGTCACGGAGAGGAAGTAAAGATGAGAACACCACTGAAGCTCCAGCTTTGGTAAGCCTTTGAGTGCTCGCACAACAAAGAAATGGTCAAGGATGGTATGAGGCGTGGGCTGTGAGACCC
>NW_016879572.1:0-1173 GCF_001698545.2 Rhinopithecus bieti
ATCCATGAAGGGACTTTTGGGAGCACACTCAGGACTATGGTGAAAAGGAAATGTCTTCAGATAAAAACTGGAAAGAAGCTTTCTGTGTATCTGCTTTTTTCTATGATTACTCTTCTCATATAGATGAAGCTTTCTTTATATTTTGCAGCTTGGAAACTCCCTCGTGGCTGGATCCACGAAGGGATATTAGGAATCACATTTGGGCCCACATTTTTATCCTCAGGTAAAATCCAGAAGGAAGCCTTCTGTGAAACTACTCTGTGTTGTCTTCATTTCTCTCGCTTAGTTAAGTCTCTCCTTACTGATTTGTTTTTCTAAGACCATCAGAGCGAGCACAAAAGAACCAGCGAGTAGGCAAGGGTAGGAGCAAAATTGCAAATTTATTTTTGGTCACCTAACTTCAGGGAAGAATGTGGGTAGGGACAGGTCTGTCAGCCTCCGGTAAAGGAGGCCAGGAGAGTCGCCCCGTGGAGCTCTCGGACGGAGTTCCTAATGCAGTCCCGATGGGAGTGGGGGGATGGGAAGTCCGCCAGAGATGCTCACCGGCAGTGGCTTTTCTAGGAGTGGGACGGCAATAGGTGGGGCATGGGCATGTCGGGGGCATTCTGTAGGTGCGACCAGGTAAATATTGGTCTCTTCGGATTGACGTCACCTGGTGCATGCCCGGTTGGTCTGCACCTTCCCAGGCACCGGCTGCATTTTTGTGCGCATGGGAAAAGTTGGTGATGAAGAACCTGGAAGTGCGCCATCTTGCCTCCGTTTATCCAAGCAGTCCAACCTTTTATTGATAATCGTGATAAGGGGCCCCGTGGTCTGTCTGGCTACTTCCTGCTGTTAAGGGGCGTCATTAAGGTCGGGGCCTATGGATGGTATTTGGACGTATGGATGAAGAATAAAATAAGGCACAGTATTAGTATAAGAATGAGGAATGGAAGCATTTGTTGGAATATGGGCAAAATCCAGAAGGAAGGTCCCGGCAAGGTTGGGGTATTAAGGTTCTGTATTTCAGTTTTCTATTTTATTGAGGGTTTGAATGTTAGTGTCTACTAGGCCTGACTCGCTAACATAATAGCAGCACTCTTCTCCAAGGAAGAGACAAGTGCCTCCTTTTTCCACTGTAAGCAAGTCTAGGGCTCGCCTGTTTGGACAGGTACTTGGGCTATTGAGGTAGTT
>NW_016879573.1:0-2877 GCF_001698545.2 Rhinopithecus bieti
AGGCTCCGTGGCGGTGGGACCCTCCCGGCCAGGTGTGGGTATAATCTCTTGGTCTGCCCGTTTGTTTAAAGCGCAGTATTGGGGTGGGAATTACCCGATTTTCCAGGTGTTGTGTGTCTCAGTTCCCCTGGCTAGGAAAAGGGATTCCCTTCCCCCTTGTGCTTCCCAGGTGAGGCGATGCCTCGCCCTGCTTCAGCTCTCGCTGGTCGGGCTGCAGCAGCTGACCAGCACCGATTGTCCGGCACTCCCTAGTGAGATGACCCCAGTACCTCAGTTGAAAATGCAGAAATCACCGGTCTTCTGTGTCACTCGCTCTGGGAGTTGGAGACTGGAGCTGTTCCTATTTGGCCATCTTGCTCCGCCCCCCCTTGGTCCATGCTTTCTTAGCAACGAACACATAGCAAAGTTAAAGGATTCCTGTTTTACCTTGTTTCTCTCTTCTTGTTTGGATGAGTATAAGGATGCTATAAAGGAGGCAAACAGTAGCAAGGAGGAGTATTGACAATTTCTGGTGATTTGTCACCTCACATTCTCTTCAGGAGTTCAGGAACCATGAGACTTTTTTTTTTTTTTTTTTTTGCCACTTCCCTAGAAGTTTTGAAATCAGTTACAGTAATTAGAACCAACTTCTAGAGATGGTTACAGTGATCGAGCAGAGTCACCTTATATAATGCAAAATTTAAATGTTGGGTGGTTTTAGAAATTTGGGAAACTAAAGACAATGGATTTATAGGAAAATGTGAATACAATTTGATTGCCCTTGTTTGGTTGAAAACCGGTCCTTGAGTCATCTTATAATGGCTCAACTACCCTGGAGCATTGGGCATTCATTAGCTGGTCTGCAAAATGTTTTGGAGTTTTCTTCCTAGTTGAGGATGTAAAAGGGAGAAGGATGATTGAAGTAACAGTAGCTGGGAGTTCAATGCTGTAAGTACTAGAGGATCTGAGATCCATTGTAGAACCTGGACATGCTTGAGTAGGAATTGTCTCTGAGTTATGGCAAAACCAGAGTAACTAAACGTATAAGAACTACATCTAGTGGATAGATTCCTATTTTCTAAGATGATATTTCAACAGTTTTGTCTTGACTAAGGTTGATATATGCACAAGCACATTTTGGGGAACTTTAATAAAAGAAAAGCTACTACTTCTTTTTAAAAATTCATTAAGAAATACAGTAGACATAATCCAGAAACAGTCTGAATGCTTCATATTTCATCTTTAAATTACTCCTTTGTGGGTGTTGAGTGCTTCTTTGGAATACCTCTGGTGGTACACCAGAAGTGATTTGTAACAAAGCACCTGAGAGAAAGCATGCATCTTCAGGTAGTCCAAGCTTGCAGGAGGACATACACTCCAGGAATAATATGAGTTTCCTAGTTAGGCAGCAGCTGCTGTCTCTCTTGCCTTCTGAATGATTGTGTTCCTGGATCTTTGTAGTGTGAATCAAATCTTAGAGGCATAATGAGAAAAAAACAACACCATGGCTGTCATCCACTTTTCTTTCTTTCTTTTTTTTGTTTTGTTTTGCTAAGACTCTTATTTAGTTGTTTTAAATAGGAATTTGGAAGATAGAACTCAAGACTTTTCTGCATCTGGATCCACCAATGCTTAGTGTTCATTTACTTGTGTTAAATTGAGCTCTTTAGTGAGGAAAGGCAAAATTAGGGAAAAAATAAAAGTGCTATCACTTAGATTTCATTGCTCATTAAGACACTCAGGGGGTTCTTGTTTCTGAAAATACAGTTAACCATTAGAAAGGAAAAAGTATTTGATCAACAGAATGTTATTTCTAATGGCTTTCAATCAATTGCTTCAAAATACAAAGAGAAAAAGACATCAACAAAGGAATATAAAAGCAAACATCAAAACTCAGGAGGTTAACAATCAATTTAAACGCCTTGGGAATTTTGTTACTGAAACAGTCATTAGAAAGCAGAGAAGACAGGACTGTGGCGAGTTAAAGATGATGTTTGTGTTTGAAGAGTTTGATATGGGGAAGGAAGCTTGAAGATACACAAGCTCTGATCCATACAGGGTAATTTTAAAGGTCAGGACAGTCTTATGATCTAATGGTGTTGGACATGAAATCTTCATTAGTCTTAGGACCAGTTAAAAAATAACACCACCACCCTGCGCTATTTAAATAGTATTTATAAGTTAGTGTATGTTGAACATTAAATTTGATCCAGATAATCTAGGCAGATAATTGATTTAATCATCACATCAGCCTAGCAAGGTGTTTTGTTCTCATTTTGCAATTGAAGGAGCTCAGGTTAGAAGAGGTTAGGCAACTTGTCCAAGGTCCCACAGAAATCAGTGCCTCATCTATTTGACTCCAAAGCCCATGCCTCTTGTGGCAGAGGCAATGCTTTGTGTCTGCTTGCTTTTTCTCTGGGCATCAGGAAGACTGCATTTCTTAGCATCACTACCATCAGACTGAGTGCTGGACAGTGCAATGGGAGCAGAAGTCACTTGTGTGACTTCCTGGCGAAAGAAATGAAGAGATAACATGCCTTGTCCTGGTTCTCACTTCTTCTTCTATTGGGACTGCAGATTTTGCTCATTTTAAAAATGTCAGTGTCTCAAGATAGAAGAACTCTGGGTCACGATTTAGAAAAGTCACCATGGAGATCCTTTCAACACTCATTTTTCTGCAGTGTGGGTTACAAATAAACCTTTACTATTTTAAGCCACTCAGTTTTTAGGGTGTATTTATTACCACAGCATAGCCTACTCTGTCCTGACAAATACATTTTATGCCCTGCACTTTACCTTATATCCTTTAAATTTTAGCTGTTAATACAGTATATCTCATGTTTTGTTTTCATACACAAAGAGTTGGTAGATAACAAAATAATTAAATTGTACCTGAAG
>NW_016879574.1:0-337 GCF_001698545.2 Rhinopithecus bieti
CAGAATAGATACCACAGACATAGTTATACAATATAGATATAATAGTTATAATACATATAGTTATAAAATATAGACATAATAGGTATATGTATAAAATACAGACAGAAGAGATATAATAGATATAGGTATAAAATATAGACATAATAGATATAATAGATACAGGTATAAAATATAGACATAATAGATATAGGTATAAAATATAGACATAATAGATATAATAGATATAGGTATAAAATATAGACATAATAGATATAATAGATATAGGTATAAAATATAGACATAATAGATATAGGTATAAAATATAGACATAATAGATATAATAGATAGGTATAAAATA
>NW_016879575.1:0-1330 GCF_001698545.2 Rhinopithecus bieti
ACATTAAAAAAATTTATTGTCTAGTTATTTTACTGCATTTAAGCCATATGTCTCAAGAAAACATTTTATTTGTGAATTCTTCATATCTTTTAAATGAAAATTAGGACCCAGAGCAAGATGGCCGAATAGGAACAGCTCCAGTCTCTAGCTCCCAGCGCGAGCGACACAGAAGACAGGTGATTTCTGCATTTTCAACTGAGGTACTGGGTTCATCTCACTGGGGAGTGCCAGACAATCAGTGCTGGTCAGCTGGTGCAGCCCCACCAGCCAGAGCTGAAGCAGGGCAAGGCATCGCCTCACCTGGGAAGTGCAAGGGGAAGGGAATCCCTTTTCCTAGCCAGGGGAACTGAGACACACAATACCTGGAAAATTGGGTAACTCCCACCCCAATAATGTGCTTTAAGCAAACGGGCACACCAGGAGTTTATATCCCACGCCTGGCCGGGAGGGTCCCACGCCCATGGAGCCTCCCTCATTGCTAGCACAGCAGCCTGCAATCTAACTGCAAGGCAGCAGCGAGGCTGGGGGAGAGGCACCTGCCATTGCTGAGGCTTATGTAGGTAAACAAAGCCGCCAACTGGGTGAAGCCCACAGCAGCTGGAGGAGGCCTGCTTGTCTCTGTAGACTCCACCTCTGGGGACAGGGTATAACTAAACAAAAAGCAACAGAAACCTCTTCAGATGCAAATGACACTGTCTGACAGCTTTGAAGAGAGCAGTGGATCTCTCAACCCGGAGGGTGAGATCTGAGAATGGACAGACTGCCTGCTCAAATGGGTCCCTGACCCCTGAGTAGCCTAACTGGGAGACATCCACCACTAGGTGCAGACTGACATCCCACAACTCACACGGCAGGGTACACTGCTGAGACGAAGCTTCCAGAGCAAAAATCAGACAGGAACACTCACTGTTCAGCAATATTCTATCTTCTGCAGCCTCTGCTGCTGATACCCAGGCAAACAGGGTCTGGAGTGGACCTCAAGCAATCTCCAACAGACCTGCAGCTGAGGGTCCTGACTGTTAGAAGGAAAACTAACAAACAGAAAGGACACCCACACCAACACCCCATCAGTACATCACCATCATCAAAGATCAAAAGCAGATAAAATCACAAAGATGGGGGAGAGCAGGGCAGAAAAGCTGGAAATTCAAAAAATAAGAGCGCATCTCCCCTGCAAAGGAATGCAGTTCATCGCCAGCAATGGATCAGTTGGATGGAGAATGACTTTGACGAGTTGAGAGAAGATGGCTTCAGTCCCTCAAACTTCTCAGCGCTAAAGGAGGAATTACATACCCAGTGCAAAGAAACTAAAAATCCTGAAAAAAGAATG
>NW_016879576.1:0-1331 GCF_001698545.2 Rhinopithecus bieti
TCCCTTGTAAGTTGGATTCCTAGGTATTTTATTCTCTTTGTAATAATTGTGAATAGGAATTCACTCATGGTTTGGCTCTCTGTTTGTCTGTTATTGGTGTATAGGAATGCTCGTGATTTTTGCACATTGATTTTGTATCCTGAGACTTTTCTGAAGTTGCTTATCAGCTTAAGGAGATTTGGGGCTGAGACGATGGGGTTTTCTAAATATACAATCATGTCATCTGCAAACAGGGACAATTTGACTTCCTCTTTTCCTAATTGAATATGCTTTCTTTCTTTCTCTTGCCTGAATGCCCTGGCCAGAACTTCCAACACTATGTTGAATAGGAGTGGTGAGAGAGGGCATCCTTGTTTTATGCTGGATTTCGAAGAGAATGCTTCCAGTTTTTGCTTCCAGTATGGTATTGGCTGTGGGTTTGTCATAAATAGCTCTTATTATTTTGAGATACGTTCCATAGTTTATTGAACATAGTTCCTAGTTTATTGATAATTTTTAGCATGAAGGCCTGTTGAATTTTGTTGAAGTCTTCTTCTGCATCTATTGAGATAATCATGTGGTTTTTGTCATTGGTCTGTTTATGTGATGGATTATGTTTATTGATTTGCATATGTTGAATCAGCCTTGCATCCCAGGTATGAAGTCGACTTGATCGTGGTGAATAAGCTTTCTCATGTGCTGCTGGATTCGGTTTGCCAGTATTTATTTTTATTCACATATTTTTTGAGATGGAGTCTTGTTCTGTCGCCCAGGCTGGAGTGCAGTGGTGGAATCATGGCTCACTGCAAGTTCTGCCTCTTGGGTTCACGCCATTCTCCTGCCAGTATTTTATTGAGGATATTCACACCAATATTTATCAGGGATATTGGCCTAAAATTCTCTTTTTTGTTGTGTCTCTGCCAGGCTTTGTTATCAGCATGATGCTGACCTCATTAAATGAGTTAGGGAGGATTCCCTCTTTTTCTATTGATTGGAATAGTTTCTGAAGGAATGGTACCAGCCCCTCTTTGTACCTCAGGTAGAATTTGGCTGTGAATCTGACTGATCCTGTACTTGTTTTGGTTGGTAGGCTATTAATTATTGCCTCAATTTCAGAACCTGTTATGGGTCTATTCAGAGATTCAACTTCTTCCTGGTTTAGTCTTGGGAGAGTGTATGTGTCCAGGAATTTATGCATTTCTTCTAGATTTTCTAGTTTATTCGCATAGAGGTGTTTATAGCATTCTCTGGTGGTAGTTTGTATTTCTGTGGAATCAGTGGTGATATCCCCTTTATCATTTTTTATTTTTTAAATTTTTTTATTATACTTTAAGTTCTAGGGTACATGTGCA
>NW_016879577.1:0-1783 GCF_001698545.2 Rhinopithecus bieti
AGGAGAAATGGATAAATTCCTGGATGCATACACCCTCCCAAGATTAAATCAGGAAGAAGTTGAGTTTCTGAATACACCAATATCAAGTTCTGAAATTGAGGCAGTAATTAATAGCCTACCAACAAAAGAAAGTCCAGGACCACACGGATTCACAGCCAAATTCTACCAGAAGTACAAAGAGGAGCTGGTACCATTCCTTCTGAAACTATTCCAATCAATAGAAAAGAGGGAATCCTTCCTAACTCATTTTATAAGGCCAGCATCATCCTGTTACCAAAGCCTGGCAGAGACACACACACACAAAAAGAGAATTTTAGACCAATATCCCTGATGAACATCTATACAAAAATCCTCAATAAAATACTGGCAAACCGAATCCAGCAGCATATCAAAGAGCTTATCCACCATGATCAAGTCATCTTCATCCCTGGGATGCAAGGCTGGTTCAACATATGGGAATCAATAAATGTAATCCATCACATAAGCAGAGACAACAGCAAAAACCATATGATTATCTCAATAGATGCAGGAAAGGCCTTGGACAAAAGTCAACACCACTTCCTGCTAAAAAGTCTCAATAAACTGGATAGTCATGGAACGTATCTCAAAATAATAAGAACCGTTTATGACAAACCCAGAGCCAATATCATATCGAATGGGCAAAAGCTGGAAGCATTCCCTTGGAAAACTGGCACAAGAAAAGGATGCTGTCTCTCAGCACTCCTATTCAACATAGTATTGGAAGTTCGGGCTAGGGTAGTCAGGCAAGTGAAAGAAATAAAGAGTATTCGGTTGGGAAAAGAGTAAGTCAAATTGTCTCTGTTTGCAGATGACATGATTGTATATTTAGAAAACCCCATCGTCTCAGTCTGAAATCTCCTTAAGCTGATGAGCAACTTCAGCAAAGTCTCAGGATACAAAATCAATGTACAAAATCACAAGCACTCCCATACACCAAGAAGAGACAACCAGTGAGCCAAATTATGAGTGAACTCCCATTCACAGTTGCTACAAAGAGAATAAAATACCTAGGAATCCAACTTACAAGGGATGTGAAGGACCTCTTCAAGGAGAACTACAAGCCACTGCTGAGCAAAATAAAAGAGGATACACACAAATGGAAGAACATTTCATGCTCATGGATAGGAAGAATCAATATCATAAAATGGCCATACTGCCCAAGGTCATTTATAGATTCAATGCTGTCCCCATCTAGCTACCACTGACTTTCTTCACAGAACTGGAAAACTACTTTAAAGTTCATATGGAACCAAAAAAGAGCCTGCATTGCCAAGACAATCCTAAGCAAAAGAACAAAGCTGGAGGCATCATGCTACCTGACTTCAAACTATACTACAAGGTTACAGTAACCAAAACAGCAACCAAAACAGCATGGTACTGGTACCAAAACAGATATCTAGACCAATGGAACAGTATAGAGGCCTCAGAAATAACACCACACATCTACAACCATCTGATCTTTGACAAATCTGACAAAAACAAGCAATGGGGAAAGGATTCCCTATTTAATAAATGGTGCTGGGAAAACTGGCTAGCCATATGTAGAAAGCTGAAACTGGACCCCTTCTTTACACCTTATACAAAAATTAACTCAAGATGGATTAAAGACTTAAATGTAAGACATAACACCATAAAAACCCTAGAAGAAAACCTAGGCAATACCATTCAGGACATAGGCATGGGCAAAGACTTCATGACTAAAACACTAAAAGCAACGGCAACAAAAGTCAAAATAGACAAATGGGATCGAATTAAATTAAAG
>NW_016879578.1:0-1330 GCF_001698545.2 Rhinopithecus bieti
GCTCAGTGAAATAAAAGAGGACACAGACAAAAGGAATAACGTATCATGCTCATGGATAGGAAGAATCAATATTGTGAACATGGCCATACTGCCCAAGGTAATTTATAGATTCAATACCATCCCCATTAAGCTACCAATGACTTTCTCCACAGAGTTGGAAAAAACTGCTTTAAAGTTCATATGGAACCAAAAAAGACCCCGCATTGCCAAGACAATCCTAAGCCAAAAGAACAAAGGTGGAGGCATCACGCTACCTGACTTCAAACTATACTACAAGGCTACAGTAACCAAAACAGGAGAGGGGAGGGATAGCATTAGGAGATATACCTAATGTAAACGACGAGTTAATGGATGCAGCACACTAACATGGCACATGTATACATATGAAACAACATGGCACATACATACTTATGTAACAAACCTGCACGTTGTGCACATGTACCCTAGAACTTAAAGTATAATAAAAAACAAAACAAACAAAAAAAAGAATTCTTTACCAAAAAAAAAAAAAAAAAAAAACACATAGAGGTGGGAAGCTGGGAGGACAACTCCACAGATGCCACATGGTGGCTGACTATGCTTGTATACACAGGATCAGATGTGATACATATCCTGCAATCTTCCCAAAAGGCATGCGGTCCTACAATGCCAGCCAAAGCCAGAAGCAAAGAAAGAGTAACAAGTCCATAACTACAATGAACTTTTACCTTAAGAATCACACTCTTGGATAGAGACAAAAGGTAAACCTAAAGCATTTATGTATAACTCAACTAACGTTGGAAAAGCTGATATTTTTGATAATGAGATTGAAATTCTGAGATTTCAAAGGGTGAAAAGATGGGATAAAGTTAACGAAACGAAATGTATAAGGATAAACTTAAATTTTTGCATTTAGATTCAGGAAGTCAGATAACCAAATGCAAATGAAGGAAAGTAAGATTATAAGAAAAATGTCAGGGGATATTACATTATAAGTCAATGTGATTTATAATAAAGCTAATGCAATTCTTTGTTGTATTAATAAAAGTGTAATGTCCAGATAAAGATGGACCCAGTACTGGATATAGTATGATGCTTGGTTAAATTAAATTCTCTCTGCATTTATCCATCTATTTTGTACAAGTTTTTCTGCTAGATAAGGAATTTTGAGAGTGTAGAGTGACAAAATGGAATGACTCCAGAGTACCACAAAAGGGAAGGTAAGGGGTCTGGAAGATACAAAATAAAAGGAATTGTTGAAGGAAAAAAAAGATATTTAGCCTGAGAAGAGATGACTTTATGGGGAAATTAGAATTGTTTTCAAATATTTGAAAGGCTGTTCTTTTTTTTT
>NW_016879579.1:0-838 GCF_001698545.2 Rhinopithecus bieti
TAGTTCCTGGACAGTTCAGTGGCTTCCTTCATTCCACAGACAAGATCAGATGCCCCCTCTATCAGCCACCGTGCTGCGGACCGGCCCAGTCTGTTTTCAGATCAGCTTGTAGCACACAGGGATTCGAAATATTTAAAGATGAGGTTTGAAGGTATGTCTGGAGACCCAGGATGTTAGTTCTGGAGGTCCCTGTCTCCCGCGTGTTTGTGGAGCTGGTGAGCTGAGGAGAGGCTGTGTTGTCTCAGCGGGATGCCAGTCAGGATTCTTCTGGCTACGGCCTTATTTTTTACAGTAAATTCATCGTTAAAGTCCCATTCTTTAACTTGTTTTTTCCCTTTTGGAATTAATTTGACTGCAGTAGGAAGGGGTTGTAGCTCAAAGTGACCGCTGTGCATTGAATGCTGTCAGAAAAGGCTGATGAGATTTGCAGGGAAGCCTCGAAGCCTCACTGAAATGCTCCTGGTGTGCGTTAACCTTTGCAGTGAAACGTGGGAAAGGGGCCCGCACTCACTTTTCAGCTCTCTCTCGGTGATGCCAAGAGCCCCAGGGCTGGGAGCAGGGACAGGACCTTGCTCCTGAGTCTTAGGTGTGGTGTCTGTCACCCCTTGCTGCATTGGTGGGGCCGTCAGTGCTGCGGCCTCAGTTGCAGGGCGACCAGGGCTGCTCCGTGAAGGAGGCGCTCGCTCTGTGGAGCTGCAGGACGCTGTGTTCTCCTCATTCTGGCCATTGCCGCTGTCCTTCCTGCCTCCCCTTTTCTGGTGAGGGAGGGCTCCAAGGACTTGCTGGCTGGTCCCCAGGTGCCAGCACTCCTGCACCTCCCCCTCCTCTCCTGACCTGT
>NW_016879580.1:0-337 GCF_001698545.2 Rhinopithecus bieti
TAAAGAACCATCTTGGCCGGGCGCGGTGGCTCAAGCCTGTAATCCCAGCACTTTGGGAGGACGAGACGGGCACATCACGAGGTCAGGAGATCGAGACCATCCTGGCTAACACGGTGAAACCCCGTCTCTACTAAAAATACAAAAACCTAGCCGGGCGCGGTGGCGGGCGCCTGTAGTCCCAGCTACTCGGGAGGCTGAGGCAGGAGAATGGCGTGAACCCGGGAGGTGGAGCTTGCAGTGAGCTGAGATCCAGCCACTGCACTTCAGCCTGGGCGACAGAGCAAGACACCGTCTCAAAAAAAAAGCATAAAAAATTAAAATTATGTGTTCAAGTAGA
>NW_016879581.1:0-1526 GCF_001698545.2 Rhinopithecus bieti
CCTGCAAGATTTTTTGTTTAATTCATTAATTATTTTTAATTGACAAATAACTGCATTTATAGGGTACTATGTGACTTTTTGATGCATGTGATTAAACCAGGTTAATTAAAATATCCATCACTTCACTTTTTTGTGGTATGAATATTTAAAATCTCTCTTAGCAATTTCCCTGTTTTTTTTCGTTTTTTTTTTAATTTTTTTTTTATTATACTTTAAGTTCTAGGGTACATGTGCATAACGTGCAGGTTTGTTACATATGTATACTTGTGCCATGTTGGTGTGCTGCACCCATCAACTCGTCAGCACCCATCAATTCGTCATTTATATCAGGTATAGCTCCCAATGCAATCCCTTCCCCCACTCCCCATGTTAGGCCCCGATGTGTAATGTTCCCCTTCCCGAGTGCAAGTGATCTCATTGTTCAGTTCCCACCTATGAGTGAGAACATGCGGTGTTTGGTTTTCTGTTCTTGTGATAGTTTGCTAAGAATGATGGTTTCCAGCTGCATCCATGTCCCTACAAAGGATGCAAACTCATCCTTTTTTATGGCTGCATAGTATTCCATGGTGTATATGTGCCACATTTTCTTAATCCAGTCTGTCATTCTAAGTGAGACATTGTTAAAACTTACTCAGGCTACCACTGGAATTTTAATTCACCAGAAAGTGTTTTCCATATAGGCCCAAATAAGAGTTGCAAATAAATGAAAGAAACATTTTAAAAGATTTTAAAACACTTTTAAAGAGAAACCAGTTTTCAAGTGCTAGAAGACAGTTTCTTGTCACTAGTGGGATTTAAGCAAATCTTGGATATCTATTTAGCAAAGAATCCTTAGAGAAAATTCCAAGTGAGCTCTAGATTTGATGACTTTTAAAACTCCTATAAATGTGAAATTCTAGTTATCCAGAAATCAGAAAAGTGATGACCAATGTGGACAACCTACTAAGTATTATTTTGTGTTTCAAAAGAAATTGTAAATAATTTAAAACTTTCCAGTTTCAGAAAAGAGAAGGAAATAGTGATAATGTCATGACAAATTGTAGAGGTATATGTAGCAAATCTATGAGCATCCATCCGTCAATTGTTGATTTGAGATCTCTTTTTTTTTTCCATTATCTCTTCATGGATGGCCTATAATCTTTTATTTTGAAGAACAGTGCTTTTAGTCTGAATTGATTCCAACTAGACTATAAGCCACTGTCAACATCTGATATGAGGCAGCAAGACTAAGATTTTAATAGATGACTTCAAACAAGGAACAACTGAGGGAGTCATAGCATAACACCATGAGGCTCAAATAGGAAATGATTTTATAAAAGAGGCTATGTGAGAAATTGCACTGGAGACTAAGAATGACACATGGAGTAGGGCTGTTACCTCTCTGAAGTGAATGTTGTATAAAATAATGAATATCCTCTACTTTTATGTTTTTTATTGTTCACTTATTACAAGTAATAAGAACAAAAGCAGTCTTTCTAAAATTGACAGATAGTGTATGTATTTTTCATGCACAACAGGATATTTAA
>NW_016879582.1:0-839 GCF_001698545.2 Rhinopithecus bieti
TATTTATTTTTATTTATTTTTATTTTATTTAATTAATTAATTTATTTTTGTGTGTGTGAGACAGAGTCTTGCTCTGTCGCTCAGGTTGGAGTGCAGTGGTTGTAATCTCAGCTCACTACAGCCTTGCCCTCCCGGGCTCAGGTGATCATCCCACCTCAGCCCCCTGAGTAGCTGGGTGTACATGCAACCACCACCATGCCCAGCTAATTTTTGTATTTTTTGTAGAGATGGGGTTTTGCCATGTTGGCCAAGCTGGCCTTGAACTCCTGTACTCAAGTGATTCTCCCACCTTGGCCTTCCAAAGTGCTGGGATTACAGGCGTGAGCCACCACGTCTAGCCTTGCTGGTATATTAATGTCAATTGTGAGTAGATGAAACAGGTCAAGGAAGAGTCCTTTGTCTGGTTTTGGTATGAGCATGGAGAAGATGAAGGTATTGTTTACTGAGCTAGGTAAGGCTGCAGAAGGAGCAGGTCTGGGGTACAAATAAAATTTTAATTTTGGATATTGTGCCAGCTGTGTCTATTAGACACCCAGGTCACGGTGTTGACTAGGCAGTTGGATATTCAAACCCAGAGTTCAGGGGACAGGTCAGGGCTGGAGATACAAATTTGGGAGAAGTCAGCATAGAGAGATTGATCTTAAAGCCATGAGCCTGGATGAGGTCACCTGGAGTGTGAACAAGGACAGAGAAGAGAAGGACTGACTCCTGGGGCCCTGCAGTATTTTGACATCAGGAAAATAAAGAGAAACCAGAAATATAAATGGGGAAGCAGGGGCCAGTGATGTTAAAGAAGATCCCAGAAAGGGCGGTGTCTTAGAGGCCAAGTAAGGATGTGT
>NW_016879583.1:0-1266 GCF_001698545.2 Rhinopithecus bieti
CTTTCCATTGGCCTGGTAAATCTTCCTCCATTCCTTTATTTTGAGCCTATGTGTGTCTTTGCATGTGATATGGGTCTCTTGAATACAGCACACCAGTTGGTCTTGACTCTATCCAGTTTGCCAGTCTGTGTCTTTTAATTGGGGCATTTAATCCATTTACACTTAAGATTAATATTGTTATGTGTGAATTTGATCCTGTCATTATGATGCTAGCTGGTTATTTTGCCCATTAGTTGATGCAGTTTCTTCATAGTGTTGATGGTCTTTACAATTTGGTATGTTTTTGCAGTGGCTGGTACCGGTTTTACCTTTCCATATTTAGTGCTTCTTTTAGGAGTCCTTGTAAGGCAGGCCTAGTGGTGACAAAATCTCTCAGCATTTGCTTGTCTGTAGAGGATCTTATTTCTCTTTCACTTATGAAGCTTAGTTTGGCTGGATATGAAATTCTGGGTTAAAACTCTCTTCTTTAAGAATGTTGAATATTGACTCCCACTCCCTTCTGGCTTGCAAGGTTTTGCAGAGAGATCCGCTGTTAGTCTGATGGATTTCCCTTTGTGGGTAACACGACCTTTCTCTCTGGCTGCACTTAACATTTTTTCCTTCATTTCAACCTTGGTGTATCTGATGATTATGTGTCTCAGGGTTGCTCTTCTCGAGGAGTATCTTTGTGATGTTCTCTGTATTTCCTGAATTTGAATGTTGGCCTGTCTTGGGTTGGGGAAATTCTCCTGGATGATATCCTGAAGAGTGTTTTCCAACTTGGTTCCATTCTCTCTGTCAATTTCAGGTACATCAATCAAATGTAGGTTTGGTCTTTTCACATAGTCCTATATTTCTTGGAGGCTTTGTTCATTCCTTTTCACTCTTTTTTCTCTAACCTTGTCTTCATGCTTTATTTCATTAAGTTGATCTTCAATCTCTGATATCCTTTCTTCTGATTAATTGATTCAGTTATTGATACTTGTGTATGCTTCATAAAGTTCTTGTGCTGTGTTTTCAGTTCCATCAGGTCATTTATGTTCTTCTCTAAACTAGTTATTGTAGTTAGCAATTCCTCTATCCTTTTTTCAAGGTTCTTAGCTTCCTTGCCTTGGGTTAGAACATGCTTCTTCAGCTCAGAGGAGTTTGTTATTACTCACCTTCTGAAGCCTACTTCTGTCAACTCATAAAACTTATTCTCCATCCAGTTTTGTTCCCTTGCTGGTGAGAAGTTGTCATCCTATGGAAGAGAAGAAGTGTTCTGGTTTTGGAATTGTCAGCCTTTTT
>NW_016879584.1:0-1905 GCF_001698545.2 Rhinopithecus bieti
AAAAACAGGCCAAATTGTAAAGACCATTGATGCTACGAAGAAATTGCATCAATTAATGTGCAAAATAACCAGCGAACTTCATAATGACAGGATCAAATTCATACATAACAATATTAACCTTAAATGTAAATGGGCTAAATCCCTCAGTTAAAAGACACAAACTGGCAAATTGGATAAAGACTCAAGATCCATCAGTGTGCTATATTCAGAAGACCCATCTCATGTGCAAAGACACACATAGGCTCAAAATAAAGGAATGGAGGAAGATCTACCAAGCAAATGGAAAGCAAAAAAAAAAAAAGCAGGGGTTGCAATCCTAGTCTCTGATAAAACAGACTTGAAACCAACAAAGATCAAAAGAGACGAAGAATGCCATTACATAATGGTAAAGGGATCAATTCAACATGAAGAGCTAATTATCCCAAATATATATGCACCCAATATAGGAGCACCCAGATTCATAAAGCAAGTCCTTAGAGACGTACAAAGAGACTTAGACTCCCATGCAAAAATAATGGGAAACTTTAACACCCCACTGTCAATATTAGATATATCAACAAGACAGAAGGTTAACAAGGATATCCAGGACCTGAACTCACTTCTGCAACAAGCCAATCTAATAGACACCTACAGAACTCTCCACACCAAATCAACAGAATATATATGCTTTCCAGTACCACACCACACTTATTCTAAAATTGACCACATAATTGGAAGTAAAACACTCCTCAGCAAATGTAAAAGAATGGACATCATCAGAAACTGTTTCTCAGATGACAGTGCAATCAAATTAGAACTCAGGATTAAGAAACTCACTCAAAACTGCACAATTACGTGGAAACTGAACAACTTGTTCCTCAATGACTACTGGGTAAATAACAAAATGAAGGCAGAAATAAAACTGTTCTTTGAAACCAATAAGAACAAAGACACAACATACCAGAATCTCTGGGACACATTTAAAGCAGTGGGTAGAGGTAAATTTATAGCACTAAATGTCCATAAGAGTAAGCAGGAAATATCTAAAATTGATACCCTAACATCACAATTAAAAGAACTAAAGAAGCAAGAGCAAACAAATTCAAAAGGTAGCAGAAGACAACAAATAACTAAAATCAGGTCAGAACTGAAAGAGATAGAGACACAAAAAACCATTTTAAAAAAATCAATGAATCCAGGAGCTGGTTTTTTGAAAAGATCAACAAAATTAATAGGCCACTAGCAAGACTAATAAAGAAGAAAAGAGAGAAGAATCAAACAGAGGAAATCAAAAATGATAAGGCGACATCACCACCAATCCCACAGAAATACAAATTACCATCACAGAATACTATAAACACATCTACGTAAATAAACTAGAAAATCGGAGGCGGCGGAGCAAGATGGGCGAATAGGAATAGCTCCAGTCTCCAACTCCCAGCATGAGCAACACAGAAGACCGGTGATTTCTGCATTTTCAACTGAGGTACTGGGATCATTTCACTAGGGAGTGCCGGACAATCAGTGCTGGTCCGCTGCTGCAGCCCGACCAGCGAGAGCTGAAGCAGGGTGACGCATCGCCTCACCTGGGAAGCGCAAGGGGGAAGGGAATCCCTTTTCCTAGCCAGGGGAACTGAGACACACAACACCTGGAAAAACGGGTAACTCCCAACCCAATACTGCAATTTAAGCAAACGGGCACACCAGGAGAATATATCCCACACCTGGCCGGGAGGGTCCCACGCCCACGGAGCCTCCCTCATTGCTAACACAGCAGTCTGCGATCTAACCGCAAGGCAGCAGCGAGGCTAGGGGAGGGGCGCCCGCCATTGCAGAGGCTTAAGTAGATAAACAAAGCCCCTGGGAAGCTCGAACTACGTGGAGCTCCAAGCAGCTCAAGGAACCCTGCCTGTCTCTGTAGACTCC
>NW_016879585.1:0-740 GCF_001698545.2 Rhinopithecus bieti
TATTTGCCATAGTCCTAAATGAGCTCCGAAATATCACTTTTTCGTTTTCACAGGAACAGTGTTCAAACACTGGTTGTGAGAAAAGAGGTATAACTCCCTGAGTGGAATACACACATCACAAAGTACTTTCTCAGAAAGCTTCTATCCAGTTTTTATCTGAAGATATCTCCTCTTTCACCATAGGCCTGAATGTGTTCCCAAATGTCCCTTCATGGATCCGTGCAAGACGGAGTTTCCAAACTGCATAATATAACAAAAGTTTTAACTATCCGAGCTGAATAAATATACCTAAGGCAAAGCAGTTTCCCAGAAAGCTTCTTTCCAGTTTTTTTCTAAGGATATTTCCTTTTTCACCATAGCCGTCCCTATACTCCCGAATGCATCATGGTAGCTTTTTCTCCAACAGGGATTCTGGAATCCTCTATAAGAAGAAAGGTATATTTCTGTGGGTGGAACGCACACGTCACAAAGCAGCTCCACAGAAAGCTTCTATCCAGTTTCTATCTAAACACGTTTCCTTTCTCTCTGTAAGCCTCAAAACGCTTCAGAATATCGCTTCATAGACTATACAAAAACAGTGTTATGATACTCCTCTATGAAAAGAGAAGCTTACCTGTGTGACCGGAATTCACGTGACACAGAGTAGTTTCACAGAAAGCTTCCTTCTGGTTTCTCTCTGAGGTTATTTCTTTTCCAGGATATTCAAAAGAGCATTTCCAAATGTCCTTTCTCAGATTCCA
>NW_016879586.1:0-776 GCF_001698545.2 Rhinopithecus bieti
TTATCAGTAAAAAGGCACTAAGGACTATAAAGTCCACTGCCAAGGTCCCCACATTTAAAACAAAAGGTCAATTTCTTAAAAATTATATACTTGGTTTATCTTCCACTTTCCTTTCTCACAAAAGAAAAAAAAAAAAAACTAAAAGTCTTTTAGCACATGTACCACCCCTAGAATTTCCGGTAAACCAGCACCAGCCTGAGATCACATTCTCATCAAAGGGTGGAAAGAAGAAAAACTCGAGCCATCCTGGGAAGGACCCTACCTTGTGCTGCTAATCACTGAGACTGCTGTTTGTACAGCAAAAAAAAAAGGATGGACTCATCACACCCGAGTCAAGAAAGCGCCACCCCCTCCAGAGTCATGGGCCATAGTCCCAGGGGAAAACCCTACCAAACTAAAGCTAAGAAAATTTAACTCTTTTCCTCTATTCTATTACTCTTTCTTCCTTCCTCATTCTATTACTGACCATCTAGTTATTAACATAACCAAGTCAATTTCACCTCAAACTATTGCATTTAATGTTTGCCTTGTTATACCCTGTGAGGACTTGCCAAGTCAAAGATAGCTTTCTACTTCAGAAAAGTACTTCTGTCCCTCCTGACTCTCCTTAGACTGGGTGTTAGTAAACTAGGACCATTTCATCCAGGGAGTTTTCGATAAAGATCTCAGGGCCAACCAGGAGTCTTGCCCCCTGATGTAGCGCTTTCATGCTATAGTTGGTCCAATGTTCTGTGGACCACTAAAGAGCAAGGATGGACTGCTCCAACTGGTTTTTG
>NW_016879587.1:0-1327 GCF_001698545.2 Rhinopithecus bieti
CTATCAGAGAATGCTTTAAACACCTCTACGCAAAAAAAACTAAAAAATCTAGAAGAATAGGATAAATTCCAGGACATATACATCCTCCCAAGACTAAACCAGGAAGAAGTTGAATCCCTGAATAGACCGATAACAGGTTCTGAAATTGAGGTAATAATTAACCTACCAACCAAAAAAAGTCCAGGACCAGATGGATTCACAGCCAAACTCTACCAGAGGTACAAGGAGGAGCTGGTACCATTCCTTCTGATATTATTCTAATCAGTAGAAAAAGAGGGAATCCTCCCTAACTCATTTTATGAGGGCAACATCATCCTGATACCAAAGCCTGGAAGATACACAACAAAAAAGGAGAATTTTAGATCAGTATCCCTGATGAACATCAATGCAAAAATCCTCAAAAAAAATACTGGCAAACCAAATCCAGCAGCACATCAAAAAGCTTATCCACCATGACCAAGTGGGCCTCATCCCTGTGATGCAAGGCTGGTTCAATATACACAAATCAATAAACATAATCCAGCATATAAACAGAACCAAAGATAAAAACCGCATGATTATCTCAATAGATGCAGAAAAGGCCTTTGACAAAATTCAACAGCCCTTCATGCTAAAAACTCTCAATAAATTTGGTATTGATTGGATGTTTCTCAAAATAATAAGAGCTATTTATGACAAACCCACAGCCAGTATCATACTAAATGGGAAAAAAACTGGAAGCATTCCCTTTGAAAACTGGCACAAGACAGGGATGCCCTCTCTCACCACTCCTAATTCAACACAGTGTTGGAAGTTCCGGTCACGGCAATTAGGCAGGAAAAAGAAATAGAGGGTATCCAATCTCAAAAAGAGGAAATCAAATTGTCCCTGTTTGTGGATGACATGATTGTATATTGAGAAAACTCCATCATCTCAGCCCAAAGTCTCCTTAAGCTGATAAGCAACTTCAGCAAAGTCTCAGGATACAAAATCGATGTGCAAAATCACAAGCATTATTATACACCAATAATAGACAAACAGAGAGCCAACTCATGAGTGAACTCCCATTCACAATTGCTTCAAAGAGAATAAAATACCTAGGAATCCAACTTACAAGGGATTTGAAGGACCTCTTCAAGGAGAACTACAAACCACTGCTCAATGAAATAAAAGAGGACACAAACAAATGGAAGAACATTCCATGGCCATGGATAGGAAGAATCAATATTGTTAAAATGGCCATACTACCCAAGGTCATTTATAGTTTCAATGCCATCCCCATCAAGCTACCAATGACTTTCTTCACAGAATTGGAAAGAACTACTTTAAAGTTCATATGGAATCAACG
>NW_016879588.1:0-2347 GCF_001698545.2 Rhinopithecus bieti
ATGATTTATAATCCTTTGGGTATATGACCAGAATGGAATGGCTGGGTCAAATCATATTTCTAGTTTTAGATCCTTGAGGAATCGCCACACTGTCTTCCATAATGGTTGAACTAGTTTACAGTCCCATCAACAGTGTAAAAGTGTTCCTATTTCTCCACATCCTCTCCAGCACCTGTTGTTTCCTGACTTTTTAATGATTGCCATTCTAACTGTTGTGAGATGGTATCTCATTGTGGTTTCGATTTGCATTTCTCTGATGGCCAGTGATGATGAGCATTTTTTCATGTGTCTGTTGGCTGCATAAATGTCTTCCTTTGAGAAGTGTCTGTTCATATCCTTTGCCCAGTTTTTTTATGGGGTTGTTTGATTTTTTTCTTATAAATTTGTTTGAGTTCTTTGTAGGTTCTTTGAGTTCTTTGTAGCCCTTTGTCAGATGGGTAGATTGTAAAATTTTTCTCCCATTCTGTAAGTCGCCTGTTCACTCTGATGGTAGTTTCTTTTGCTGTGCAGAAGCTCTTTAGTTTAATTAGATCCCATTTGTCAATTTTGGCTTTTGGTGTCATTGCTTTTGGCATTTTAGTCATGAAGTCCTTGCCCATGCCTATGTCCTGAATGATATTGTCTAGGTTTTCTTCTAGGGTTTTTATGGTTTTAGGTCTAACATTTAAGTCTTTAACCTATCTTGAATTAAGGGGTCGGGGAATTCCCTTTCCTAGCGAAGGGAAGCCATGACAGACGGTACCTGGAAAATCGGGACACTCCCACCCTAATACTGCACTTTTCCAACAGCCTTTCCAAATGGCACACCAGGAGATTATATCCCACGTCTGGCTCAGAGGGTCCCACACCCACCGAGCCTTGCTTACTGCTAGTACAGCAGTCTGAGATTGAACTGCAAGGCGGCAGTGAGGCTGGGGGAGGGGCATTCACCATTGCTGAGGCTTGAGTAGGTAAACAAAGCAGCCAGGAAGCTCAAACAGGGTGGAGCCCACTGCAGCTGAAGGAGGCCTGCCTGCCTCTGTAGACTCCACCTCTGGGGGCCGGCAATAGCTGAACAAAAGGTAGCAGAAACTTCTGCAGACTTAAAAGTCCCTGTCTGACAGCTTTGAAGAGAGTAGTGATTCTCCCAGCATGGAGTTTGAGACCTGAGAATGGACAGACTGCCTGAGTACTCAAGTGGGTCCCTGACCCCCGAGTAGCCTAACTGGGAGTTACCTCCAAGTAGGGGCCGACTGAGACCTCATATAACTGGGTGCCCCTCTGAGACAAAGTTTCCAGAGGAAGGATCAGGTAGCAACATCTGCCGTTCTGCAATATTTGCTGTTCAGCAGCCTCTGCTGGTGATACCCAGGCAAACAGGCAAACAGGGTCTGGAGTGGACCTCCAGGAAACTCCAACAGACCTGCATTTGAGGGTCCTGACTGTTAGAAGGAAAACCAACAAACAGAAAGGACATCCACACCAAAACCCCTTCTGTACATCACTATCATCAAAGACTAAAGGTAGATAAAACCACAACCATGGGGAGAAACCAGAGAAGAAAAACTGAAAATTTTAAAAATCAGAGCGCCTCTTCTCCTCCAAAGGAACACAGATCCTCACCAGTAATGTAACAAAACTAGACGGAAAATGAATTTGATGAGTTGAGAGAAGAAGCCTTCAGACGATCAGCAATAACAAACTTCTCCAAGCTAAAGGAGGATGTTCAAACCCATCACAAAGAAGCTAAAAATCTTGAAAAAAGATTAGATGAATGGCTAAACTAGAATAAACAGTGTAGAGAAGTCTTTAAATGACATGATGGAGCTGAAAACCATGGCACGAGAACCACGTGACCCATGCACAAGCTTCAGTAACCAATCTGATCAAGTGGAAGAAAGGGTATCAGTGATTGAAGATCAAATGAATGAAATGAAGTGAGAAGAGTAGTTTAGAGAAAAAAGAGTAAAAAGAAATGAACAAAGCCTCCAAGAAATATGGAACTATGTGAAAAGACCAAATCTATGTCTGATTGGTGTACTTGAAAGGGACGGGGAAAATGGAACCAAGTTGGAAAACACTGTTCAGGATATCATCCAGGAGAACTTCCCCAACCTAGCAAGGCAGGCCAACATTCAAATTCAGGAAATACAGAGAACCCCACAAAGATAATCCTCGAGAAGAGCAACCCCAAGACACATAATTGTCAGATTCACCAAAGCTGAAAATGAAGGAAAAATGTTCAGGGCAGCCAGAGAGAAAGGTCGGCTTACCCACAAAGGGAAGCCCATCAGACTAACAGCGGATCTCTCGGCAGAAACTCTACAAGCCAGAAGAGAGTGGGGGCTAATATTCAACATTCTTAAAA
>NW_016879589.1:0-1173 GCF_001698545.2 Rhinopithecus bieti
CGCCCCTCCCCCAGCCTCGCTGCTGCCTTGCGGATAGATGGCGGCAGACTGCTGTGTAGCAGTGAGGGAGGCTCTGTGGGCGTGAGACCCTCCCGGCCAGGTGTGGGGTATATTCTCCTGGTGTGCCTGTATGCTTAAAGCGCAGTATTGGGGTGGGAGTTACCCGATTTTCTAGGTGTTGTGTGTCTCAGTTCCCCTGGCTAGGAAAACGGATCCCCTTCCCCTTGCGCTTCCAGGTGAGGCGATGCCTCGCCCTGCTTCAGCTCTCGCTGGTCAGGCTGCAGCAGCTGACCAGCACCGATTGTCCGGCACTCCCTAGTGAGATGACCCCAGTACCTCAGTTGAAAATGCAGAAATCACCGGTCTTCTGTGTCGCTCGCGCTGGGAGTTGGAGACTGGAGCTGTTCCTATTCGGCCATCTTGCTCCGCCCCTCACCTTAATTACCTTTTGCTGACTAAAAATGGGGTTCTTATAATTCCAAAAGTGGGATTTGAAAATAAACAAAATAACTCAGAAGGAAAACATAAAGTTTACATAACGTACCATAAGAACAATGCAGAATTGTATGAGGCTTTTATTCTCAAATTCTTAGCATTTTAAAAGTATTTTACTGAAATAGTACTTTAGAGAGGAAATATTTAGTATATGTTGTCATAAGAAAATCATTCAAAGAATGAATAAATGCATTATTTTTATGTGACACTATTTTTTCCTGAAAATAAATCTGAATCCTCTATTTTAGTTATAAATGCATAGAAAAATTATGCTCTTAATATATTCTATTGACAATAATGTTCTAAATGTATATGCTTTCTTAATACGAGGGCTACGGTCTGATACATATGTGTATACGTTTTGCCATGCAAATTTTAAACCTAACAGACATGCTTTCCATTAAAAAATCAGTAGTGCTTTCTCCACCATAATGCTAGAAAGGGCAGTTTTGTGTGAATGGTAAAGGAGAGAGAATGTTTGGAAAGTGGGAAGAGAGCAATTTCCCAATATGACCAAGTGTTACCACATAAAAAACTATCCCCAAACCAGTCATTTCTAACACGTATTTCACTTGTGTTACGACTAATCTGCATCCATGATCTGATTGTCCTGCCAAATAAATTTCTATGAATCCGAGTAATGAGTGATGCCTTTTACATGTGACAACATGGTGTAGA
>NW_016879590.1:0-840 GCF_001698545.2 Rhinopithecus bieti
CTCCTGTGCCCCTGAAACTATCCTTGAAAATCTATAACCCTTGATCCACTAGGGAGGGTGATTTGAGGAATAATAAACCTCCGTCCTCCTGTTTGGCAGACTTGGAGTCATTAAAATCTTTCTTTACTGCAAATCACCATCTGGATCAATTGGTTTTGTTTGTGCAGGAGGTCAGAAGAACTTGTCTGGGAATTATAAGAGTGGATGGAGGAGCTGCCTATCCCTGTCCCATGGTCTTGTCCACAGATCAGCCTCACAAAGGGACAGAGCCCTGGATGGGGATACAGTAGAAGCTCATTTGCTTAGTGACTGGGGACATTGGCTGGAGATGAAGCCTGGCAGGAGTGGCAATTCCAGGTGATTTCTGTGCCTTTCCCATTTCCTGGGAGGTAGGCCAGGCCACAGTGTTAGCAGGAAGGGAACAGAACAATCAGCCTAGTTAGAGGGATTATCTGGAGAAGGCCTAGGTGTGGAGGAAAAAGCTGTGCAGGACAGGGCTTGCCAGTTAGAATGAAGTGGGAGGAAGATGAGGGACCAGAGAAGCAGAGAGAGGCAGAGGCAGCATGGCAGTGAACAGCAGGGGTACAGTGACTTCAGAAACCCCAAGGACCAGGTTCCCCCGGTTCCACAGTCCAGGACCAGGGAGCCCTGAAAACGCTCCAGTGCCCAAAGAGCTTCAGAGTTACACATGAAGTGGGGTGGCTTTATGGGCAAGAGGTAGTGGGGGGATGAAACATGGCTGTCAGCCTCTGAAAGACAAGGGACAGGTGTGGCTAGAACTTCCTAGGATTCTGCATCCAAGATCCAGTCTCTATGAGGTTATGAATCATTAATTTCTTT
>NW_016879591.1:0-739 GCF_001698545.2 Rhinopithecus bieti
TGTTCTCATTGTTCAGTTCCCACCTATGAGTGAGAACATGCGCTGTTTGGTTTTCCGTCCGTGTGACAGTTTGCTGAGATTGATGGTTTCCAGCTTCATCCATGTCCCTGCAAAGGACATTAACTCATTATTTTTTATGGCTTTATAGTATTCCATGGTGTATATGTGCCACATTTTCCTAATTCAGTCTATCATTGATGGACTTTTGGGTTGGTTCCAAGTCTTTACTATTGTGAATAGTGCCACAATAAACATATGTGTGCATGTGTCTTTATAGTAGCATGATTTATAATCCTTTGGGTATATACCCAGTAATGGGATCGCTGGGTCAAATGGTATTTCTAGTTGTAGAACCTTGAGGAATCACCACGGAGTCTTCCACAATGGCTGAACTAATTTACACTCCCACCAACAGTGTAAAAGTGTTTCTATTTCTCTACATCCTCTCCAGCACCTGTTGTTTCCTGCCTTTTTAACAATCATCATTCTAACTGGCATGAGATGCTATCTCATTGTGGTTCTGATTTGTATTTCTCTGATGACCAGTGATAATGAGCATTTTTTCATGTGTCTGTTGGCTGCATTAATGTATTCTTTTGCGAAGTGTCTGTCCATATCCTTTGCCCACTTTTGATGGGATTGTTGTTTTTTTCTTGTAAATTTATTTAAGTTCTTTGTAGATTCTATAGCCCTTTGTCAGATGGGTAGATTGCAAAAATTTTCTCCCATTCTGTAGGTT
>NW_016879592.1:0-774 GCF_001698545.2 Rhinopithecus bieti
GAAACTGTGAGCCAATTAAACTTCTTTTCCTTATAAATTACCCAGTTTCAGATACTTCTTTATAGCAATGTGAGAACATGCTAATACATGCAGCAACAGACCCTAATATAAAAGAATTGCTCAAAACGCCACATGAGGAATACAAAATATTGATTTGAAAGAAGCTCAATGAGATACAAGAGTGTAAGGAAAAGAAAAAAAGGTCAGACTGTTACTGTGTCTATGCAGAAAGGGAAGACATAAGAAATTCCACTTTGACCTGTACCTTGAAAAATTGCTTTGCTTAAATGCTGTTAATTTGTAACTTTGCCCCAGCCACTTTGCCCCAACCTTGTGCTCACAGAAATATGTGTTGTATGAAATCAAGGTTTAAGGGATCTAGGGCTATACAGGACATGCCTTGTTAACAAACTGTTTACGAGCAGTACGCTTAATAAAAGTCATCGCCATTCTCTAGTCTCAATAAACCAGGGACACAATGCACTGCGAAAAGCTGCAGGACCTCTGCCTTGAAAAGCTGGGTATTGTCCAAGGTTTATCCCCATGTGATAGTCTGAAATATGGCCTCACGGAATTAGAAAGACCTGACCATCCCCCAGCCCGACGCCTGTAAAGGGTCTGTGCTGAGGTGGATTAGTAAAAGAGGAAAGCCTCTTGCATTTGAGATAGAGGAGGGCCACTGTCTCCTGCCTGCCCCTGGGAACTGAACGTCTCGGTATAAAACCCGATTGTACATTTGTTCAGTTCTGAGATAGGAGAAAAAACTGACCCATG
>NW_016879593.1:0-1024 GCF_001698545.2 Rhinopithecus bieti
TTTCAATTCCTTCATTTGTTATGTGAGAGCTTCTGAGTGTGTGTCTCTCACTGGGCCTGTGCTGTTGCAGGGTGTGAGTAGAGAAAGAAAACAAGGTCCTCTCCTTTATCCTGTCATGCCAGTGACATGGACACTTTGGGAAACACAGAATTTCAGGTTCAGTGATAGGGGTTAAGATCTACGAGTTGATGGGTGCTGACGAGTTGATGCGTGCAGCACACCAACATGGCACAAGTATACATATGTAACAAACATGCACGTTATGCACATGTACCCTAGAACTTAAAGTATAATAATTAAAAAAAAAAAAAAAGATCTTAGGTGGAGGCCTGGACATTTTTTGCACTGACTCTGATGGTTGAGGCAGGTGATTTAGTTCTGGTGTACAGACTAATCAGCTGATCATTCACTCTCCTCTGAGGTTTGGATGCCTAAGAAGAGAGGATCTGAGCCAATAAATGACTGTGGGGTCCTTGGAATCCAATAAGCCCTCACTTCTGGTGGAGGAGAGGATGGGCCTGTGGCTGCAGACAGACCTCATGTGACCCTGATCTGCTTTTTGTGTTTGTGTGACTCTGGTTCAGTGACTGTGCCTTCCTGTGCCTCAGTTTTCTCTCAGTCAAATAAGCTAAATGGCAAATGGACTGTGGCTTTTCATGCTATCTGTGAATAAATTGTAAATTCTTCACAGTCACCTGACCTAATGCTTGGCACAGTGGAGTTGTTCACACAAACAGCATTTATTATTATTCACTTCCATGAGAGAGCACCTTTAGGTCAGATTCCTGTGGACAAGCTGCTGCCAGGTACATTTTCTCTCTTCTGTTTCTGCTTCTGTGGACATTAGAGTTTCTTTGGAGTGTCCTAAGCCTCACAAGACAGTTGGCTGATGGCCTACAAATCTTGTCTTTCTGTCCTCTCCACTCTGAGTCTCTGGTGAAGAAAGCTCTGTCTTTGCCTAGATGAGGCTCTGGAGGCTGAGCCCTGGCTGGTGAGCAGCTCCAGGAGACACAGTCCTCAGACA
>NW_016879594.1:0-1293 GCF_001698545.2 Rhinopithecus bieti
AGGAAGCCATGTGGAAGGCTTTTAGGACTTACAGTCATTTAGTACTTATAGACCATAGTAAGGAGCTTACATTTTATTCTAACGGTATTAAGAATGGAGGCTTACACCGAGGTCTTGGAGAATCAAGCAAAGCACTGGGAAAGCAGAAGCATGAGGTCTGGACAATCTCAATCTCTGAGATTTCCAAGGTTCTAGCATGAATCTTAGCAGACACCATTACTTGACCAGATACCCCTTTGAGGGCTGCATCGGGCTTTTAACTCTCCTGAGAGGAGGCAGGAAATGAGCAAGGAGGAGAATTCCTCTGTACCAGCATTGCAATCCTGAGGACGGCAAAGAATCCAGGGCAGAGGCAGAGAATCAGCCAGGGCCTTGCACAGAGTCTTTCCAGAGCTTAAGCTGTGTGCAGCACTGGAGTCCCTCTGCCGTTCTTTCAGGCTCTTGCTTCCGAGAAAGGAAGATAAATGCTCCTCTCTCTAAACCAGAAGTGCTGCATTAGGAGGGCATTTTAACTGTTCATGCCTGAAGCCCAGATGAACTGTGCATTGCTGACCACATTAATGATTTCATCAAAAAGGCAAGCATTTTAGGATGAAGGTCCATTGAGGAAGAGTGTAAATCAGCCTTCAGTTCATTAAGTGCAGACAGAGCAAGGAGCCCAGAGAAGGTGGAGATCAGAGAACTGACCTCTCACAGTGGCCTCTCAAGGCCAATGGTGTTCTTTATTGCCCCTGAATTCTCACTGTTCTCTCTCTGTCTCTGTCTCTGTCTCTGTTTCTCTCTCTCTCCGTGTGTGTGTGTGTGTGTGTGAGTGTGTATGTGTCTTTGCTTTTTCATTTTCATTTTATGACCTTGAAATATTTCTCAGTCTCTTTGGTTATTTTCTCTTCTTGTCAGCTTCATCTCCTTAGAAGTCCTTATTCTGAAGTCACTCTCAAGTTACATAATGTCATAAAAATCATGAAGATTGAAAAATACATCTCGCATGTGAATAGACATTTACCTAATTTTAAATTTTTTTTAAGTTCAATGTTTTCCAAAACTGAAACTACCGTAATTGGTTATGGACTACCCAACTATGACCTGCCGATGGTGAACCAAGTCTCCTAGACCAGACACCTTGGTCCCTCACTTAGGGGCAGATGGAGAAGGACAGGCCAGAAGAGGATGTGGTCACCAACATTTCTGTCCATGCTATCCTCTCTCCATGAACTCAGAACGCGCAACAGCCTGTAGGCATGCTCCTCCTTACTCTGCAAGTTGAAAGTGTTCAAGGCAAACCCCACTGTGGTG
>NW_016879595.1:0-292 GCF_001698545.2 Rhinopithecus bieti
AACCTCTCTGGACTATATACAGGATGGACTCCCACCCCTGTAACCTCTTTAAGCAGCTCTCTGCCAACTCATGTGTCTGTGAGGGTCTTCAGGTTGCCTGCAGCTAAGATTCTGAGGTCCATGGTGAGAATACGCCATTCCTTGCCTTTTCAGCTTACTCCTTCACTAGGAGTTACTGGAGGCCAGGAAGCAGTCCTAGTGCTCACTAGCGCCATCCAAGGTTTCCAGCTTTCTCCCTTTGCAACTCAGCATCCATGTCCCCCCTCCATCCATTCTCAATGCCTTCCCTTAA
>NW_016879596.1:0-1791 GCF_001698545.2 Rhinopithecus bieti
TGAGCATGTGTCTGAGTGGACAAGTGAAACCATCTATGCTACACTGCGTATTTTTTCCTTCCCCAGACTGAACCAGGGAATCTCTCAGCTTTCTAGAGTACCCTGTCTCCACTGACAAAGCTGAACAGTATTAAAGACCCTGCTGCCTTCGTTAGGCAGATTTGGAGGGGAGGCCCAGCAGCAAGGGTGGAGAGGAAAAAGAGAGGGGAGCTTTTGGAACAGGAAGCCCCCCGGGTCCGCGCATGGCTCCCCGCTGCTGAGGATGTTGTGGATGGGGAAGTGCTGATGGTGTCGTGAGGCAGCCTAGCACCTCCACTGGGCCCAGAAGATCTTGACTTTGGACACTTACCCACGTTCCAGAAGTGTTTAAAAGCTGTTTTTGCTTTTGTTCTTTTCCTAAATAATCATTACTTGGTAGTTAGTTATTAATCTTTCTTTGGGAGAGGGACAGGGCTTTAAAACTGAAGAACATAATTTTCATTAAAATATCAAAAATGGAAAAAAGTTACTTTGTAAACAATTTGCTGTACAAACCAAATGGGAGCTATTGAGAATCTCAACAAAATGTTAAATGCATTTGCTGCTGTTAGAAGAAACAAAGAAAAAATTTAGAAGAAATAAAGATAAAAATGCATTTGCTGGCAGTACCATTTGCCTAAGGTTGGGTCGCTGTGTCATCATACTGTGGTGGGGGGTATATGTGGTGTATATGTGTGAAACTTTTCATCTCAGGATAGGTCATAATCTTAGCTGCAGTTTTCCTTCCAAATAGGGTTACAAAGTAGTAAAACATGGACTTGGAAGTGACAGACCTGAGTGAATCAGCACAGCTTAAAGAAAAATCCAATAAAACTAACTTTTAACAATCCTGAGGTTGGTTTTTGAAACAGATACAATTATTTACTCTAAGCATCTGGTTATGATCTTGAATCAATAATAAATACTGTCGTGACCCTTTTTTTTTTTAATGGAAATAGATGTTTCATCCAGAAAACCCCAAAACACTGACTTTTTTTTTTTTTTTTTAAAGACAGGGTGTCACTCTGTTGCCCAAGCTGGAGTGGAGTGATGGATCTCAGTTCACTGCAGCTGCCCTCCCACCTCAGCCTCCCAAGTAGCTGGGACCACAGGCGCCACCGCTCCCGGCTAATTTATTGTATTTTCTGTACAGATAGGATTTTGCCATGTTGCCCAGGGTGTTCTCAAACTTCTAGGCTCAAGTGGTTCACCCACTTCAGCCTCCCAAAGTGCTGTGACTACAGGCGTGAGCCACTGTGCCTAGCCTGCAGTGACTTTTTAAAACTTAAGTTCAAGCATCTCTTCTTAACTCCTTTAATTGGAGGTATCTCTTCTCTCATTCTCATCTTTAGTGTTCCCCCAGAGTTCACTGCTGACTGGATGTACAACATACATTTCAAAGTCAAGGCTGCATGCAGTGGATCGTGCCTATAATCGCAGCACTTTGGGAGTCCAAGGCAGGAAGATTGCTTGAGTCCAGGAGTTCTAGATCAGCCTGACCAACATGCAGAAACCCCACCTCTACTAAAAATACAAAAATTAGCCAGGTGTGGTGCATGCCTGTAATCCCAGCTACTCAGAAGGCTGAGGCAGGAGAATCGCTTGAACACAGGAGGTAGAGGTTGCAGTGAGTCAAGATCATGCCATCGCACTCCAGCCTGGGCAACAAGAGTGAAACTCCATCTCAAAACAAACAAACAAAACAAAACACAAAAACAAGAACAACTTTCTCGTGGAATAGTCTATGTGCGCCACCCACTTAACCTACTGAAC
>NW_016879597.1:0-201 GCF_001698545.2 Rhinopithecus bieti
AAAATTAACTCAAAATGGATCATGGACTAAAATGGAAAATGGAAAATAAAGATGAAGAGAGGAGCTAGAGACTGGGAGAAACTATTTGCAAATCACATGTCTGATAAAGGACTCATATCTATAATATATAAAGAACTATCAAAATTCAGCAGTGAAACCAAACCGTCTACTTTGAAAATGAATAAAAGACCTGAAGAGACA
>NW_016879598.1:0-804 GCF_001698545.2 Rhinopithecus bieti
TGCTAATATAGCCACTTCTGCTCTCTTCTGGTTACTATTTGCATGGAGTATCTTCTTTCAGCCTTTCATTTTCAATCTATTTGTGTCCTTACGTCTAAAGTGAGTCTTGTTGACAGCATACAGTTAGATCATGTTTTAAAAAATCTGTTCTGCCAATCTATGCCTTTTAATGGGGAGAAAAAAGACTAGAAAAAAGACTAGAGGAATTGCTAACTAGAATAAGCAGTTTGGAGAAGAACATAAATGACCTGATGGAGCTGAAAAACACAAGGTGAAAACTTTGTGAAGCATACACAAGTTTCAATAGCCGAATCAATCAAGCAGAAGAAAGGATATCAGTGATTGAAGATCAACTTGATGAAATAAATGAAGAAGACAAGATTAGAGAAAAAAAGAATAAAAAGGAATGAACAAAGGATCTGAGAAATGTGGGACTATGTAAAAAGACCAAATCTACATTTGATTGGTGTACATGAAAGAAACAAGGAGAATAGAACCAAGCTGGAAAACACTCTTCAGGATATTATCCAGGAGAACTTCCCCAACCTAGCAAGGCAGGCCAACATTCAAATTCAGGAAATACAGAGAACACCACAAAGATACTCCTCAAGAAGAGCAAACCCAAGACACAGATTCACCAAGGTTGAAATGAAGGAAAAAATGTTAAGGGCAGCCAAAGAGAAAGGTCGAGTTACCCACAAAGGGAAGCCCATCAGACTAACAGTGGATCTCTTTGCAGAAAACCTACAAGCCAGAAGAGAGTGAGGACTAATATTCAACATTCTTAAAGAAAAGAATTTTCAA
>NW_016879599.1:0-840 GCF_001698545.2 Rhinopithecus bieti
AGGCAAGAGAAAGAAATAAAGAGTATTCAATTAGGAAAACAGGAAGTCAAATTGTCCGTTAGCAGATGACATGATTGTATATTTAGAAAAGCCCATCATCTCAGCCAAAAATCTCCTTAAGCTGATCAGCAACTTCAGCAAAGTCTCGGGATACAAAATCAATGTGCAAAAATCACAAGCACTCCTATACACCAATAACAGACAAACACAGAGTCAAATCATGAGTGAACGCCCATTCACAATTGCTACAAAGAGATTAAAACACCTGGGAATCCAACTTACAAGGGATGTGAAGAACATCTTCAAGGAGAACTACAAACCACTGCTCAATGAAATAAAAGAGGACACAAACAAATGGAAGGACATTCCATGCTCATGGATAGGAAGAATCAATATCACGAAAATGGCCATACTGCCCAAGGTAATTTATAGATTCAGTGCCATCCCCCATCAAGCTACCAATGACTTTCTCTATAGAACTGGAAAAAAACTACTTTAAATGTCATATGGAACTAAAAAAGAGCCCGCATTGCCAAGACAATCCTAAGCCAAAAGAACAAAGCTGGAGGCATCACGCTACCTGACTTCAAGCTATACAATAAGGCTACAGTAAACAAAACAGCATGGTACTGGTACCAAAACAGAGATATAGACCAATGGAACAGAACAGAAACCTCAGAAATAACACCACACATCTACAACCATCTGATCTTTGATAAATCTGACAAGAACAAGAAATGGGGAAAGGATTCCCTATTTAATAAATGGTGCCAAGAAAACTAGCTAGCCATATGTAAAAAGCTGAAACTGGATCCCTTCCTTATACCATATACAAAAATT
>NW_016879600.1:0-2521 GCF_001698545.2 Rhinopithecus bieti
TTACAAGTCTTGTTATTCTGAATAGTGCCACAGTAAACATACGTGTGCTTGTGCCTTTATAGCAGCATGATTTATAATCTTTTGGGTATATGCCCAGTAATGGGATGGCTGGGTCAAATGGTATTTCTAGTTCTAGATCCTTGAGGAATCATCACACTGTCTTCAACAATGATTGAACTAGTTTACTGTCCCACCAACAGTGTAAAAGTGTTCCTATTTCTCCACATCCTCTCCAGCACCTGTTGTTTCCTGACTTTTAATGATCGCCATTCTAACTGGCATGAAATGGTATCTCATTGTGGTTTTGATTTGCATTTCTCTGATGGCGAGTGATGATGAACATTTTTTCACGTGTCTGTTGGCTGTTATGCTCTCTCTTTTGTTGTTTAGCTTTCTTTCAGCTTGAAGCACTCCTGTTAGCATTTCTTGTAAGGCATAGTGGTGCTATTTCTAGTGATGATAAATTCCCTCAGCTTTTGTTTATCTGAGAAAGATTTTATCTCCCCTTCGTTTTGAAGGACAAATTTTCTGAGTGTAGTATTCTTGATTTTTTTTTTTTTTTCTTTCAGCATTTTAAATATATCATTCCACTTCCTTCTGGCCTGTTAAGTTTCTGCCGAAAATCCAGTAATAATCTTTAGGAGGTTCTCTTTCATTTAATAAGTCACTTGTCTCTTGCTACTTTCAAAATTTTCTTTTATCTTTAACTTCTAACTATTTGGTTATAATTTGTCTTGGTGTTAATCTTTGTGAATTTGTCTTATTTTGTCCTTTAGGCTTACTGAATTTGGAAGTTTATCCCCTTCCACAGGTTTAAGAAGCTTTCACCCATTATTTTATGAATGAGATTTCCATTTCTTTCTCTCCATCTTCTCTTTCTGAGAATCCCATAATCTATAATTTGCCTTTTGCTGGTGTTTCATAAATCCTTTAATCTACCTTCACTTTTAATTTTTTAATTTATTAATTTAATTTTTTTCCATGAGTTATTGGGGTACAGGTGGTATTTGGTTACAGGAATAAGTTCTTTAGTGGTGATCTGTGAGATGTTGATGCACTCGTCACCCAAGCAGTATACACTGAACCGTATTTGCAGTCTTTCATCTCTTACCCGCCTCCCACTCTTCTCCCCAAGTCCCCAAAGTCCATTGTATCATACTTACGCTTTTGCATCCTCGCAGCTTAGCTCCCACATATCAGTGAGAATATACGATGTTGGATTTTCCATTCCTGAGTTACTTCACTTAGAATAACAGTCTCCAATCTCATCCAGGTCACTGCAAATACTATTAATTTATTCCTTTTATGGCTGCGTAGTATTACATCATGTATATATACCACCGTTTCTTTATCCACTTATTGATTGATTGGCATTTGGGTTGGTTCCACGATTTTGCAATTGTGAATTGTGCTGCTATAAACACATGTGTGCAAGCATCTTTTCAAACAACGACTTCTTTTCCTCTGGGTAGATACCCAGTAGTGGGATTGCTGGATCAAATGGTAGTTGTACTTTTAATTCTTTAAGGAATCTCCACACTGTTTTCCATAGTGATTGTACTAGTTTACATTCCCACCAGCAGTGTAGAAGTGTTCACTGTTCACTGCATCCATGCCATCTACTGTTTTTTAATTTTTTTATTATGACCATTCTTGTAGGAGTGAATTGGTATTGCACGGTGGTTTTGATTTGTATTTCCTTGATTATTAGTGATGTTGAGCATTTATCCGTATGTGTGTTGGCCTTTCGTATATGTTCTTTCGAGAATTGTCTATTCATGTCCTTAGCCCACATTTTGATGGGGATTTTTTTTTTCTTGATTTGAGTTCGCCATAGATTCTGGATATTAGTCCTTTGTCAGAAATATACATTGTGAAGATTTTCTCTTACTCTGTGGGTTGTCTGTTTACTCTCCTGACTGTTCCTTTCGCTGTGCAAAATCTCTTTAGTTTGGCCTGGTATGGTGGCTCACGCCTGTAATTCTAGCACTTTGGGAGGCCAAGGCAGATGGATCGCTTGAGGTCAGGAGTTTGAGACCAGCCTGGCCAACATCGTGAAACCCCGTCTCTACTAAAATAAAATTAGCCAGGCATGGTGGTATATGCCTGTAATCCCAGCTACTAGGGAGGTTGAGGCAGGAGAATCGCTTGAACCTGGGAGATGAGGTTGCAGTGAACCGAGATTATGTCATTGCAAACCCCAAACCAGCCTGGGTGACAGAGCAAGACTCCATCTCAAAAAAAAAAAAAAAAAAGCAACAACAACAACAAAACTCTTTAGTTTATCTTTGTTTTTATTGCATTTGCTCTTGGGTTCTTGGTCATGAAATCCTTACCTAAGCCAATGTCTAGAAGGGTTTTTCCAATGTTATCTTCTAGAATTTTTATAGTTTCAGGTCTCAGGTTTTTAGTCCTTAATCCATCATGAGCTCATTTTTGTATAAGGTGAGAGATGAGAATCCAGTTTCATTCTCCTACACCTGGCTGGCCAATTATCCCAAAACCATTTGTTGAAGAGGGT
>NW_016879601.1:0-1594 GCF_001698545.2 Rhinopithecus bieti
TTTGCTTAGAATTGTCTTGGCTATATGAGATCTTTTTGGTTCCATATGAAATTTAAAGTAGTTTTTTCTAATTCTGTGGAAAGAGTTAATGGTAGCTTGATGGGAATAGCATTGAATCTTTAAATTACTTTGGGCAGTATGGCCATTTTCACAATACTGATTATTCCTATCCATGAGCATGGAGTGTTTTTCTATTCGTTAGTGTCCTTTCTTATTTCCTTGAGTAGTGGTTTGTAGTTCTCTTTGAAGATTTCCTTCACATCCCTTGTAAGCTGTATTCTTAGGTATTTTATTCTCTTTGTAGCAATTGTGAATAGGAGTTCAGTCATGATTTAGCTCTTTATTATTGGTGTGTAGGAATGCTTGTGATTTTTGCACATTGATTTTGTATCATGAGACTTTGCTAAAGTTGCTTATCAGCTTAAGGAGTTTTGGGGCTGAGACAATGGAGTTTTCTAAATATACAATCATGTCATCTGCAAAGTGAGATAATTTGACCTCCTCTCTTCCTATTTGAATACCTTTGTTTTTTTCTCCTGCCTGATTGCCTGGCCAGAACTTCCAATACTATGTTAAATGGGAGTGGTGAGAAAGGGCATCCTTGTCTTGTGCTGGTTTTCAAAGGAAATGATTCCAGCTTTTGCCTATTCGCTATGGTATTGGCTGTTGGTTTGTCATAAATAGCTCTGAATATTTTGAGATACGTTCCACTAATACCTAGTTTATTAAGTGTTTTTAGCATGAAGAGGTGTTGAATTTGATCGAAGGCCTTTTTTCCATCTATTGAGATAATCATGTGGTTTTTGTCATTGGTTCTGCAATGTGATGGATTACGTTTATTGATTTGCATATGTTGAACCAGTCTTCCATCCCAGAGATGAAGCTGACTTGATCTTGGTGGATAAGCTTTTTAATTTACTGCTGGATTCAGTTTGCCTGTATTTTGTTGAGGATTTTTGCATCAATGTTCATCAGGGATATTGGCCTGAAATTTTCTTTTTTTGTGTGGGTCTCTGCCAGGTTTTGTTATCAGGATGATGCTGGCCTCATAAAACAAGTTAGGGAGGAGTCTTTCTTTTTCTATTGCTTGGAATCATTTTAGAAGGAATGGTACTAGCTCCTCCTTGTACCTCTGGTAGAATTTGGCTATGAATCTCTCTTGTTCTGGGCTTTTTTTGTTGGTAGGCTATTAATTACTGCCTCAATTTCAATCTTGTTATTGGTCTATTCAGGGAATCAACTTCTTCCTGGTTTAGTTTTGGGAGGGTGTATGTGTCCAGGAATTTGTCCATTGCTCCTAGGTTTTCTAGTTGATTTGTGTAGAGGTGTTTATAGCATTGTCTGATGGTAGTTTGTATTTCTGTGGGATCACTGGTGATATCCCCTTTATCATTTTTTTAATTGCATCTATTTGATCTTCTCTCTTCTTTATTAATCTGGCTAATGGTTTATTTTGTTAATCTTTAAAAAAAAAAAAAAACCATCTCCTGTATTCATTGACTTTTTTGAAGGGTTTTTCATGTATCTGTCTCCTTCAATTCTGCTCTGATCTTATTTGTCTTCTGCTAGCTTTTGAATTGTTTGCTCTTCTTTT
>NW_016879602.1:0-805 GCF_001698545.2 Rhinopithecus bieti
TTTACCTAAAATTACCAGACATGAAGCTTTAGAAAATGCTCTGACAGTATTTAATGATGGCTCCAGCAATGGAAAAGCAGCTTACACAGGGTCAAAAGAGCAAGTTATCAAAACTCAATTATCAGTCGGCTCAAAGAGCAGAGCTGGTTGCAGTCATTACAGTGTTACAAGATTTTAATCAACCTGTTAATATTGTATCAGATTCTGCCTATGTAGTACAGGCTACAAGGGATGTTGAGACAGCTCTAATTAAATATAGCATGGATGATCAGTTAAACCAGCTGTTCAATTTATTACAACAAACTGTAAGAAAAGGAATTTCCCATTTTATATTACTCATATTCGAGCACACACTAATTTACCAGGACCTTTAACTAAAGCAAATGAACAAGCTGACTTACTGGTATCCTCTGCATTCATAAAAGCACAAGAACTTCATGCTTTGACTCATGTAAATGCAGCAGGATTAAAAAACAAACTTGATGTCACATGGAAACAGGCAAAAGATATTGTACAACATTGCACCCAGTGTCAAGTCCTACACCTGCCCACTTAAGAGGCAGGAGTTAATCCCAGAGGTCTGTGCCCTAATGCGTTATGGCAAATGGATGTTACACATGTACCTTCATTTGGAAGATTATCATACGTTCATGTAACAGTTAATACTTATTCACATTTCATAGGGGCAACCTGCCAGACAGGAGAAAGTACTTCCCATGTTAAAAAACATTTATTATCTTGTTTTGCTGTCATAGGAGTTCCAGAAAAAATTAAAACTGACAGTGGACCAGGATACTGTAGTAAT
>NW_016879603.1:0-775 GCF_001698545.2 Rhinopithecus bieti
GCATTCACACATGGCAATGCAGTTACTCCAAAGGTTTCTTTCCATTTTAGACCTGAGGATATGTCCTTTTTCGCCCTCAATGAGCTCCCAAATATCACTTTGCAGAATCCACGACAACAGTGCTAGCAAACTGTTCCAAGTAGGGAAGGGTGGAACTCTGTGTGATGAAGTCAAACATCAGAAAGTAATCTCTCAGAAGGCTTCTCTCGAGTTATTATGTGTGGATATTTCGTTTTTTACCGTGGGCCCCTATGGGCTCCGAAATATCACTTTGCAGAATCCACGACAAGAGTGTTAGCAAACAGTTCCAAGAAGGGAAGGGTGAAACTCCGTGTGATGAAGTCACACAGCAGTAAGGAATCTCTCAGAAAGCTTCTCTCTAGTTATTATCTGAGGATATTTCTTTTTCACCATGGGCCCCTAAGGGCTCCCAAATATCACTTTGCATATTCCACGAAAAGAGTGTTAGCAAACTGTGTCATGAGGACTAAGTTGTAACTCTGTTAAATTAGTTGGTTGTAACATCTGTAACATTAGTTAGGGAGGATTCTCTCTTTTTCTATTGATTGGAATAGTTTCAGAAGGAATGGTACCAGCTCCTCCTTGTACCTCTGGTAGAATTCAGCTGTGAATCCATCTGGTCCTGGACTTTTTTTGGTGGGTGGGCTATTAATTGTTGCCTTAATTTCAGAGCCTGCTATTGGTCTTTTCATTGATTCCAATTCTTCCTGGTTTAGTCTTGGAAGAGTGTAAGTGTCCAGGAAATTATCCATTC
>NW_016879604.1:0-250 GCF_001698545.2 Rhinopithecus bieti
CCTCTTCCTCTTCCTCTTCCTCTTCCTCTTCTTCTTCTTCTTCTTCTTCTTCTTCTTCTTCTTCTTCTTCTTCTTCTTCTTCTTCTTCTTCTTCTTCTTCTTCTTCTTCTTCTTCTTCTTCTTCCTTCTTTCTTCTTCTTCTTCTTCTTTTCTTCTTCTTCTTCTTCTTCTTCCTCTTCCTCCTCCTCCTCCTCCTTCTTTCTTCTTCTTCTTCTTCTTCTTCTTCTTCTTCTTCTTCTTCTTCTTCTTC
>NW_016879605.1:0-2348 GCF_001698545.2 Rhinopithecus bieti
AACAAGGATATACACGACTTGAACTCAGCTCTGCACCAAGCAGATGTAATAGACATCCACAGAACTCTCCACCCCATATCAACAGAATATACATTCTTCTCAGCACCACACAAACTTATTCCAAAATTGACAACACAGTTGGAAGTAAAGCACCCCTCAGCAAATGTAAAAGAACAGAAATCACAACAAACTGTCTCTCAGACCACAGTGCAATCAAATTAGAACTCATGATTAAGAAACTCACTCAAAACCATTCAACTACATGGAAACTGAAGAACCTGCTCTTGAATGATTACTGGGTACATAACGAAATGAAGGCAGAAATAAAGATGTTCTTTGAAACCAATGAGAACAAAGACACAACATACCAGGATCTCCGGGACACATTTAAAGCAGCACAAGACAAAGCAGGAAAGATCGACACCCTAACAACACAATTAAAAGAACTAGAGAAGCAAGAGCAAACACATTCAAAAGCTAGCAGAAGGCAAGAAATAACTAAGATCAGAGTAGAACTGAAGGACACAGAGACAAAACAAAAAAATAAACAAAAACAAAACAAAACAAAAAGTCAAAAGTCAATGAATCCAGGAGCTAGTTTTTTGAAAAGAACCACAAAATTGATAGACTGCTAGCAAGACTAACAAAGGAGAAAAGAGACAAGAATAAAATAGATACAATAAAAAATGATAAAGGGGATATCACCACTGATCCCACAGAAATACAAACTATCATCAGGGAATACTATGAACACCTCTATGCAAATAAACTAGGAAATCTAGAAGAAATGGATAACTTCCTGGACACATACACCCTCCCAAGACTAAACCAGGAAGAAGTTGAATCCCTGCATAGACCAATAACAGGCTCTGAAATTGAGGCAATAATTAATGGCCTACCAACCCAAAAAAGTTCAGACGGATTCACAGTCGAATTCTACCAGAGGTACAAGGAGGAGCTGGGACCATTCCTCCTGAAACTATTCCAATCAATAGAAAAAGAGGGAATCCTCCCTAACTCATTTTATGAGGTCAACATCATCCTGATACCAAAGCCTGGCAGAGACACAACAAGAAAAGAGAATTTTAGACCAATATCCCTGATGAACATTGGTGTGAATATCCTCAATAAAATACTGGCAAACCAATTCCACCAGCACATTAAAAAGCTTATCCACCACGATCAAGTGGTGTCATGCCTGGGATGCAAGGTTGGTTCAACATACGCAAATCAATAAACGTAATCCATCATATAAACAGAACCAAAGACAAAAACCACGTGATTATCAATAGATGCAGAAAAGGCCTTCGACAAAATTCAACAGCCCCTCATGGTAAAAACTCTCAAAAAACTAGGTATTGATGGTACGTATCTCAAAATACTAATAGCTATTTATGACAAACCCACAGCCAATATCATACTGAATGAGCAAAAACTGGAAGGCTTCCCTTTCAAAACTGGCACAAGAAAAAAATTGGCCAGGCGTGGTGGTGGGCCTCTGCAGTCCCAGCTACTCGGGAGGCTGTGGCAGGAGAATGGCATGAACCCGGGAGGCAGAGCTTGCAGTGAGCCAAGATTGTGCCACTGCACTCCAGTCTGGGGGACAGAGCGAGACTCCGACTCAAAAAAAAAAAAAAAAAAGAAAAAAGAAAAAAAGAAAAAAAACTAGCACAAGACAGGTATGCCCTCTCTCCCCACTCCTATTCAACATAGTGTTAGAAGTTCTGGCCAGGGCAATCAGGCAGGAGAAAGAAATAAACGGCATTCAGTTAGGAAAAGAAGAAGTCAAATTGTATCTGTTCATAGATGACATGATTGTATACTTAGAAAACCCCATCATCTCAGCCCAAAATCTCCTTAAGCTGATAAGCAACTTCAGCAAAGTCTCACGATACAAACTCAATGTGCAAAACTCACAAGCATTCCTATACAACAATAACAGACAAGCAGAGAGCCAAATCATGAGTGAACTCCCATTCACAATTGCTTCAAAGAGCATAAAATACCTAGGAATCCAACTTACAAGGGATGTGAAGGACCTCTTCAAGGAGAACTACAAACCACTGCTCAACGAAACAAAAGAGGACATATACAAATGGAAGAATATTCCATTCTCATGGATAGGAAGTCGTGAAAATGGCCATAGGGCCCAAGGTAATTTATAGATTCAATGCCATCCCCATCAAGCTACCAATGACTTTCTTCACAGAGTTGGAAAAAACTACTTTAAAGATCATAAGGAACCAAAAAAGAGCCTACATTGCCAAGAGAATCCTAAGCAAAAAGAACAAAGCTGGCTTCAAACTATACTACAAGACTACAGTAATCAAAACAGCATGTTGCTGGTA
>NW_016879606.1:0-200 GCF_001698545.2 Rhinopithecus bieti
GTTTTTGTCTCGCATTTTTTTTTTTTTTTTTTTTTTTTTTTTTTTTTTTTCCATCTAGTATAGCTTTGGGGTCAATCATTCCTAAAAATGTTGCTGTTATCAATCCTTTACTCTTCAGTCTTCCTAACCTACCGAACTCTGACTGCAGTCTACCTCCAGCTTCTACCTAGGTCTCACCATGGGGTTTTCCTCTGACAAGG
>NW_016879607.1:0-805 GCF_001698545.2 Rhinopithecus bieti
TACAGCTCTAAACATTGTAACACAAACTGAAAATTTTAATATTTAACATGATAGTATTAAAAAGCAAAAGAATTATATTTCAATGAGCCTAACGAAGATGTATAGTTTTTTTGCTTTTTTATTCCATGTATCTTTCAATGTCTAAATATTATCACCTTCTGTAAGTGGTATGATATCCAATTCATGATAAAAGAATTGCAGGATTTCTGCCAGAATACAATTAAAGCAACTAATAAGTAACTGTAAACATAATTTTTTACATAATGGTAGCAAACATTATTAAATATAAAAAGGGTTTTAACAAATGTCCCTTCTCTTGTCAGTTAAACAACTGACATATCCATGCATGATTCTCTTTAATTCCAGTGATTGTTATTGAAAGACAAGAAGATGCACATTATTCAAAACACTACTGATTAAATTTTCATTGTCAGTTTACAATAAAGCTAATAAACTTGTTTTATGTCTTTACTGATTGGATTTTATTTACAAGACAAATTTGTGCTAACAAGTTATTGGAGATGAAACCAAATTTCTATCCAAATCTTTCATAATCTTATAATGAGGGTCTTACAGCTAGAGAATAATCAAATTAAGGAATTATATGCCAAGTTCCCTAGAGGTGACATATGCACAAGCAGCATTATATTAGTTTAAATTTTACAATGTTGAATGTGTATTATTCAACATATTATGTTGAATTATGTCACGGGTAATTTTTTTAAATTCAGAGTCTCTCTGTGTCACTCAGGCTGGAGTGCAGTGGTGTCATCATAGCTCACTGTCACCTCAAACTCCTGAACTC
>NW_016879608.1:0-230 GCF_001698545.2 Rhinopithecus bieti
ATAATTTCTGTATTTTACAATTTGAGACTTGTTTTGTGGCCCCATATATGATCTATTCCAGAGAATTAAGAAGAATGAAAATTATGCTTTTGTTGGTGGGTTATTCAATATGTCTGTTAGGTCTTGCTGATATGTTGTTCAAACTCTCAATTTTCTATCTTGTGTTTAGATGATCTATCCACTTTATCATTTTCTCCATTAAACATATTTCTTTAAGTGTTTGATTTATT
>NW_016879609.1:0-534 GCF_001698545.2 Rhinopithecus bieti
GTCTATTTTTTCTTATCTGTTTGAGCCAGTCCCAGGAGGATGCTGGGGGTGAATACGGTATCAGAGACACAGGCAGAGCCATAGTCACATCTTCTGGGAACTTTCTCCTTCCTGTGTAGTTAAAAGCTTTTCTCTTCCTCTTGGTCATAGACATTCTGCTTACATTAAACCTTTGACTAAAACCATCCCCTCAGCTTGATAAAATTCTAGACAGGATTATTTCTGATTCTAGGTTCTTTCTTTATAGCATGTTTTCGAAATGTTACCATTGTAAATTCTTTCTCTGCCTCTTTGATATATAAATCTTTGTAAGAGCCCACCTGCCAGTTTTACACTTCAGAAATGTCCATTTCAAGGACCTCAGAGCCATCCCTTTGAAATATAATTCTCAAGAAAGGTAACACCATTATCTCCCAGACTCCATGAGAGAGTAAGAGCCAAATTTTGGTGGGTATATTGCTCTAATTTGTAAAATTACCTTCTGTCATAAAGATAAAAGATAGCTTAATATTCCTTTGAAAAAGGACAACTAGC
>NW_016879610.1:0-528 GCF_001698545.2 Rhinopithecus bieti
AACTGTCTATTTTTTCTTATCTATCTCTTCGAGCGAGTCCCAGGAGGATGCTGGGGATGAATACCTGATCAGCGACACAGGCAGAGCCATAGTCACATCTCCTGGGAACTTTCTTCTTTCCGTGTAGTTAAAAGCTCAGTTAAAAAACACCAAACCTTTGACTAAAACCATCCCCTCAGCTTGATAAAATTTTAGACAGGATTATTTCTGATTCTAGGCCCCTTGTTTTCTTTTTGTTTGTTTGTTTGTTTTTTAGCATATTTTAGAAATGTTATCATTGTAAATTCTTTCTCTGCCTCTTTGATATATAAATCTTTTTAAGAGCCCACTTGTCAGTTTTACACTTCAGGAATATCTATTTCAAGAACCTGGGAAGCATCCCTTTGAAATGTAATTCTCAAGAATGATGACACCATTATCTCCCAGACTCCATGAGAGAGTAAGAGCCACATTTTGGTGGGCATATTGCTCTAATTTGTAAAATTACCTTCTGTCATAAAGATAAAAGATAGTTCAATATTCCTTTGG
>NW_016879611.1:0-806 GCF_001698545.2 Rhinopithecus bieti
TGCAAACAGAGACAATTTGACTTCCTCTCTTTCTATTTGAATACCCTTTTTTCTTTCTCTTGCCTGATTGCCCTGGCCAGAACTTCCAACACTATATTAAATAGGAGTGGGGAGAGCAGGCATCCTCATCTTGTGTTGGTTTTCAAAGGGAATACGTCCAGCTTTTGCCCATTCAGTATGATATTGGCTGTGGGTTTGTCATAAATAGCTCTTATTATTTTGAAATATGTTCCATCAGTACCTACTTAATTGAGAGTTTTTAGCACGAAGGGGTGTTGAAGTTTATTGAAGGCCTTTTCTGCATCTATTGAGATAATCATGTGATTTTTGTCATTGGTTCTGTTTATGTGATGGATTACATTTATTGATTTGCGTATGTTGAACCAGCCTTGCATCCCAGGGATGAAGCCGACTTGATCGTGGTGGATAAGCTTTTTGATGTGCTGCTGGATTTGGTTTGCCAGTATTTTATTGAGGATTATCACATTGATATTCATCAGGGATATTGGCTTCAAGTTTTCTTTTCTTGTTGTGTCTCTGCTATGTTTTGATATCAGGATGATGCTGACCTCATAAAATGAGTTAGAGAGGAGTCCTTCTTTTTCTATTGTTTGGAATAGTTTCAGAAGGAATGGTACCAGCTCCTCTTTGTACCTCTGGTAGAATTCGGCTGTGAATCTGTCTAGTCCTGGACTTTTTTTGGTTGGTAGGCTGTTAATTACTGCCTCAATTTACTGGTGTATTCAGGGATTTGACTTCTTCCTGGTTTAGTCTTAGGAGGGTGTATGTGTCTGGGAATTTATCCA
>NW_016879612.1:0-203 GCF_001698545.2 Rhinopithecus bieti
AGCTGCGTCCCTATCTTGGATCAAGGTCCAGGCTGCACCTGGAACCTGCACGGTCACTCCTCCAGGTCCTCAATGCTGGAGGACTCTCTCAGACAGGAAACCTTTGCTTTGGGCGCAGGGCGGGGTACAGGGGTGGTCGCGGGGAATTGCAGGGCAAAACAGCACAGTGCAATCGCGTAGAGCCTCATATTGGCCGATGAAAC
>NW_016879613.1:0-805 GCF_001698545.2 Rhinopithecus bieti
ATGCCTACAGCTTTGTTCTTTTGACTTAGGATTGTCTTGGAAATGTGAGCTCTTTTTTTTTTCCATATGAATTTTTAAGCAGTTTTTTTCCAATTCTGTGAAGAAACTCATTGGTAGCTTGATGGGGATGGCATTGAATCTATAAATGACCTTGGGCAGTATGGTCATTTTCACAATATTGATTCTTCCTATCCATGAGCATGGTATGTTCTTCCATTTGTTTGTGTCCTCTTTTATTTCACTGAGCAGTGGTTTGTAGTTCTCCTTGAAGAGGTCCTTTACATCCCTTGTAAGTTGGATTCCTAGTTGGATGTATACATCATTGTCTTTTAATTTTATTATTTTTGAGACAGGGTCTCACTGTGTTACCCAGACTGGAGTGCAGTGGCACAATTCTAGGTCACTGCAGCCTCAAACACCTGGGCTCAAGGGATCCTCCTACCTCAGCATCCAAAGTAGCTAGGACTAGATGGGTGTGCACCACCACTCTTGGCTAATTTTTAAATTTTGTGTAGAGACTGGGGTGTTACTATGTTGTCCAGTCTGGTCTCACACTTCTGGCCTCAAGCAATCCTCCTGCCTCCCAAGTGCTGGGATTACAGGCATGAGCCACCATGCCAACCATGCCATTTGTCTTTTTTTAAAAAAAATTATTTATTGTTTGCTATACTTTAAGTTCTAGGGTACATGTGCACAACGTGCAGGTTTGTTACATATGTATACATGTGCCATGTTTGTGTGCTACATCCATTAACTAATTATTTACATTAGGTATATCTCCTAATGCTATCCCTCCCCCCTCCCC
>NW_016879614.1:0-590 GCF_001698545.2 Rhinopithecus bieti
TGGTGTACCTGAAAGTGACGGGGAGAATGGAACCAAGTGAGAAACAGTCTTCACGATATTATCCAGGAGAACTTCCCCAACCTAGCAAGGCAGGCCAATATGCAAATTCCGGAAACACAGAGAACACCAAAAAGATACTCCTCGAGAAGAGCAACCCCAAGACACCATAACTGTCAGATCCACCAAAGTTGAAATGAAGGAAAAAATGTTAAGGGCAGCCAGAGAGAAAGGTCGGGTTACACACAAAGGGAAGCCCGTCAGACTAACAGTGGATCTCTCTGCAGAAACCCTGCAAACCAGAAGACAGTGGGGGCCAATATTCAACATTCTTAAAGAAAAGAATTTTCAACCCAGAATTTCATATCCAGCCAAACTAAGCTTCATAAGTGAAGGAGAAATCAAATCCTTTACAGACAAGCAAATGCTGAGAGATTTTGTTGCCACCAGGCCTGCCTTAAAAGAGCTCCTGAAGGAAGCACTAAACATGGAAAGGAATAACCAGTACCAGCCACTGCAAAAACATGCCAAATTGTAAAGGCCATCAATGCTACGAAGAAACTGCATAAATTAATGGGCAAAATAACCAGCTA
>NW_016879615.1:0-1325 GCF_001698545.2 Rhinopithecus bieti
CAATTTCCACCTGTGAGTGAGAACATGTGGTGTTTAGCTTTTGTCCTTGAGACAATTTGCTGAGAATGATGGTTTCCAGCTTCATCCATGTTCCTACAAAGGACATGAAGTCATCCTTTTTTATGACTGCATAGTATTCCATGGTGTATATGTGCCACATTTTCTTAATCCAGTCTATCATTGATGGACATTTGGGTTGATTCCAAGTCTTTGCTATTGTGAATAGTGCTGCAATAAACACACATGTGCATGTGTCTTTATAGCAGCATGATTTATAATCCTTTGGGTATATACCCAGTAATGGGATAGCTGGGTCAAATGGTGTTTCTAGTTCTAGATCCTTGAGGAATCGCCACACTGTCTTCCACAATGGTTGAACTATTTTACGGTCCCACCAACAGTGTAAAAGTGTTCCTGTTTCTCCACATCCTCTCCAGCACCTGTTGTTTCCTGACTTTTAATGATCACCATTCTAACTGGCATGAGATGGTATCTCATTGTGGTTTTGATTTGCATTTCTCTGATGGCCAATGACAAGGAGCATTTTTTTTTCATGTGTCTGTTGACCGCATAAATGTCTTCTTTTGAGAAGTGTCTGTTCGTATCCTTTGCCCACTTTTTGATGTGTTTGTTTTTTTTCTTGTAAATTTGTTTGAGTTCTTTGTAGATTCTGGATATTAGCTCTTTATTAGATGAGTAGATCGCAAATTTTTTTTTCCCCATTCTGTGGGTTTCCTGTTCACTCTTATGGTAGTTTCTTTTGCTGTGCAGGAGTTCTTTAGTTTAATTAGATTCCATTTGTCAATTTTGGCTTTCTTTGCCATTGCTTTTGGTGTTTTAGACATGAAGTCCTTTCCCATGCCTGTGTCCTGAAAAGAATTGCCTAGGTTTTCTTCTAGGGTTTTTATGGTTTTAGGCATAGCATTTAAATCTCTCATCTATCTTGAATTAATTTTTGTATAAGGTATAAGGAAGGGATCCAGTTTCAGCTTTCTATATATGGCTAGCCAGTTTTCCCAGCACCATTTATTAAGTAGGGAATCCTTTCCTCATTTCTTGTTTTGTCAGGTTTGTCAAAGATCAGATGTTTGTAGATGTGTGGTATTATTTCTGAGGGCTCTGTTCTGTTCCATTGGTCTATACCTCTGTTTTGGTACCAGTACCATGGTGTTTTGGTTACTGTAGCCTTGTAGTATAGTTTGAAGTCAGGTAGCATGATGCCTCCAGCTTTGTTCTTTTTGGTTAGAATTATCTTGGCAATGAGGGCTCTTTTTTGGTTCCGTATGAACTTTAGATTTTTTCCAATTCTGTGAAGAAAGTCATTG
>NW_016879616.1:0-773 GCF_001698545.2 Rhinopithecus bieti
ATTGTCTGGGCTAGGCCAGGTGTGGTAGCTCACACCTGTAATCCCAGCACTTTGGGAGGCTGAGGCAGGTGGATCACATGAGGTCAGGACTTTGAGACCAGCCTGGCCAACATGGTGAAACCCCATCTCTATTAAAAAAAAAAAAAAATTAGCCTGCTGTGGTGGTGTGTGCCTGTAATCTCACTGTAATCCCAGCTACTCAGGAGACTGAGGCATGAGAATTGCTTGAGCCCTGGAGGTGGAGGTTGTGGTGAGTCGAGATCACACCACTGCACTCCAGCCTGGGCAAGAGTGTGATTCTGTCTCAAAAAAAAAAAAAAGAAGAAGAAAAAAGAAGAAGAGGAAGAGGAAGAAGAAGAGGAAGAAGGAGGAGGAGGAGGAGAAGAAGAAGATTGTCCAGGTTTGCCTTCTATGTCACAGGCTATGGAAAAAAAAAAAAAAGAAAATCCCAGGCTGGAAATACGGAGTAGAACTTCATATGGGAGCTCTGGAGATTGGTTGTCCATTGCTCCCTCCAGTGGACATGGGTCGGCCTTCTCGTAAGATCTGATTCCCTATTCATTTCCTCAGCCGTCACAAAAGTACGTAACTCTGTCTTCAGACTAATCATCTCTTGGCAAACTAGAATCACTGTGGAGCACATAACTGCCCAGTTGCTAGATAGCAGCTTTGTATCACCCAACACATAAGAGAATCCATAGCCCTCCAGGGCTATTTGAAGAACATGTAACTGAAAAGCAGGTTAGTTACTTGCCACATATAGAGTTCAATTA
>NW_016879617.1:0-629 GCF_001698545.2 Rhinopithecus bieti
GTGTTAAAGTCTCCCACTATTATTGTGTGGCAGTCTAGGTCTCTAAGAACTTGCTTTATGAATCTGGGTCCTCCTGTATTGGGTGCATATATATTTAGTTAGCTCTTCTTGTTGCATTGATCCCTTTACCATTATACAATGCCCTTCTTTCTCTCTTTTATCTTTGTTAGTTTGAAGTCTGTTTTATCAGAGACTAGGATTGCACCTCTGCTTTTCTTGTTTTGCTTTCCATTTGCTTGGTAAGCATTCCTCCATCCCTTTATTTTGAGCCTATGTGTGTCTTTGCATGTGAGATGGGTCTCCTGAATATAGCACACTGATGGGTCTTGACTCTTTATCCAATTTGCCAGTCTGTGTCTTTTAATTGGAACATTTAGCCCATTTACATTTAAGGTTAATATTGTTATGTGTGAATTTGATCCTGCCATTATGATGCTAGCTAGCCGGTTATTTTGCCCATTAGTTGATGCAGTTTCTTCATACCATCAATGGTCTTTACAATTTGGTATGTTTTTCAGTGGCCGGTACCGGTTGTTTCTTTCCATATTTAGTGCTTCCTTCAAGAGCTCTTCTAAGGTAAGGCTGGTGGTGACAGAATCTCTCAGCATTTGCTTGTCTGTAAAGGATTT
>NW_016879618.1:0-806 GCF_001698545.2 Rhinopithecus bieti
ACTTTGGGAGGCCGAGACGGGCGGATCACGAGGTCAGGAGTTCAAGACCAGCCTGGCCAACATAGTGAAATCCCGTCTCTACTAAAAATACATAAAAAATTAGCTGGGCGTGGTGGTGTGTGCCTGTAATCCCAGCTACTCGGTTGGCTGAGGCAGGAGAATCGTGTGAACCCAGGAGGCAGAGGCTGCAGTGAGCTGAGATTGCACCACTGCGATCTGCCTGGGCGACAGAATGAGACTCTGTCTCAAAAAAAAAAAAAAAGAAAGAAAGAAAAAGAATGGAGAAAGATATATCCTGCAAGTACTAATCACAAGAAAGCTGATACTGTTGTACTATTTATAATATCAGATAAAACATGACTAGAGATAGAGAATAATATTTTATGGTGATAAAAGAATCAATCCACCAGGGAAATGTAACACATTTTAAAGCTACATGCACCCATAACAGACATAAAGCAAAAATTAATGGAACTAAAGGAGAAATAGACAAATCCACAACCATCATAGAAAGTTTAAATAAATGCTTTTTTTATGGCTGCATAGTATTCCATGGTGTATATGTGCCACATTTTCTTAATCCAGTCTGTCACCGATGGACATTTGGGTTGATTCCAAGTCTTTGCTATTGTGAATAGTGCCGTAATGAACATATGTGTGCATGTGTCTTTATAGCAGCATGATTTATAATCCTTTGGGTATATACCCAGTAATGGGATGGCTGGGTCATATGGTACTTCTAGTTCTAGATCCGTGAAGAATCACCATACTGTTTTCCACAATGGGTGAACTAGTTTACAATCCCA
>NW_016879619.1:0-1908 GCF_001698545.2 Rhinopithecus bieti
GAATCCACGACAACAGTGTTAGCAAAGTGTTCAAAAAGGGAGGGGGAAACTCTGCGTGATGAAGTCACACATCAGAAAGTAATCTCTCAGAAAGCTTCTCTCTAGTTATTATCTGAGGATATTTCCTTTTTCACCATGGAAAGCAAAGGGCTCCCAAATATTACTGTGCAGATTCCATGAAAAGGGCGTTAATAAACTGCTTCCCTAGGACTACATTGTAACTCGGTGAGATGAATTCACAGATCACAGAGAAGTTTCTCAGAAAGCATCTTTCTCATTTTTAACTGATTATATTTCCGTTGTCAGCGTAGGCCTGAATGCGATCCAAAGAGCCCTTTACAGATTCCTCAAAGGTAGTGTTAATGGCCTGCTCCACGAAACATAAGTGTAACTCTGTGAGATGAATTCACACATCACCAAGAAGTTTCTAAGAAAGCTTCTTTCTAGTTTTCAACTGAGTATATTTCCTTTGTCACCGTTAGCTTCATTGCGTGAAGAAGTATCCCTTTGCAGATTTCAAGAAAACTGTGTTAGCTAACTCCTCACTTAAGAGAAACGTGTAACTCTGTGAGTCACATTCAGACATCACAATACAGTTTATCAGAAAGCTTCTTTCCAGTATCTGTCTGAGGATATTTCCTTTTCCTCAGTGGCTCTCAATGAGCTCCCAGATATCACTTTGCAGAATCCACCGCAACAGTGTTACCAAACTGTTCCAAGAAGGGAAGGGTGGAAATCTGCGTGATGAATTCACACATCAGAAAGCAATCTCTCAGAAAGCTTTTCTCTAGCTTTATCTGAGGATATTTCCTTTTTCACCATGGGCCCCAAAGGGCTCCCAAATATCACTTTGCAGATTCGACTAAAAAAGTGTTAGCAAACTGCTTACTGAGAACTAAGTTGAAACTCTGTGAGATGAATTCACAGATCACAGAAAAGTTTCTCAGAAAGCATCTTTCTCGTTTTTAACTGATGACATTTCCGTTATCAGCATAGGCCTCAATGCGATCCAAAGTAGCCCTTCTCAGGATCCTCAAAGACAGTGTTAATGGCCTGCTCCACGAAACATAAGTGTAACTCTGTGAGATGAATTCACACATCACCAAGAAGTTTCTAAGAAAGCTTATTTCTAGTTTTCATAGGAGGATATTTCCTTTGTCACCGTAAGCTTCATTGTGCTAAGAAGTATCCCATTGCATATTTCAAGAAAACTGTGTTAGCTGACTCCTCACTGAAGGGAAACGTGTAACTCTATGAGTTGCATTCACACATCTCAATGCAGTTTCTCAAAAGGAGTCTTTCCAGTTACTGTCTCAGGATTTTTCTTTTTTCACCGCGGCCCTCCATGAGCGCCCAGATATCACTTTGCAGAATCCACCACAACAGTGTTAGCAAGCTGTTCCAAGGAGAGAAAGGTTTAACTCGGCGTGATGAAGTCACACATCAGAAAGCAATGTCTCAAAAGCTTCTCTCTAGTTATTATCTGAGCAGATTTCCTTTTTCACAATGGGCCCCAAAGGGCTCCCAAATATCACTTTGCAGATTCCATGAAAAGTGTTTTGGCAAACTGCTTCCTGAGGACAAAGTTGTAACACTGTGAGATGAATTCACAGACCACAAAGAAGTTTCTCAGAAAGCATCTTTCTCGTTTTAACTGATGATATTTCCTTTGTCAGCGTAGGCCTCAATGCGATCAAAAGAGCCCTTCCCAGATTCCTTAAAGGCAGTGTTAGTGGCCTGCTCTGTGAAACATAAGTGTAACTCTGTGAGATGAATTCACACATCACCAAGAAGTTTCTAAGAAAGCTTCTTTCTAGTTTTCAACTGAGTATATTTTCTTTGTCACCGTTAGCTTCATTGCGCTAAGATGTATCCCATTGCAGATTTCAAGAAAACTGTGTTAGCTAA
>NW_016879620.1:0-201 GCF_001698545.2 Rhinopithecus bieti
ACCTGTGTTGTACATGCCTGCAACATGGGTGAGGCCCGGGTCAGTACAGCTCACGGTTTGGTTTTCATGCAGATAGAAAGGCCCGAGAGGACCCTGCCCCCCTCCAGCTGTAGGAAGGAGGCGGCTGTCTCCTGCCTATATTTGGTGGGATTGTCTGTGGCTCCTTGGGGACAAGACTGCAGGGAGTTGGGGAAGAAACCC
>NW_016879621.1:0-839 GCF_001698545.2 Rhinopithecus bieti
AGCAAGGGAACAAAACTGGACAGAGATTGAGTGTGACAAACTGACAGAAGTAGGCTTCAAAATGTCGGTAATAACAAACAACTCTGAACTAAAGGAACATGTTCTAACCCAATGCAAAGAAGCTAAGAACCTTGAAAAAATGTTAGTTGAATTGCTAACTAGAATAACCAACGTAGAGAAGAACATAAATGACCTGATGGAGCTGAAAAACACGGCACGAGAACTTCGTGAACAATACACAAGTATCAGTAGCCAAATCAATCAAGCAGAAGAAAGGATATCAGTGATTGAAGATCAACTTAATGAAATAAAGAGAGAAGACAAGATTAGAGAAAAAAGAATAAAAAAGAATGAACAAAGCCTCCAAAAATTATGGGACTATGTGAAAAGATCAAATCTACGTTTGATTGATGTACCTGAAAGTGACGGGGAGAATGGAACCAAGTTAGAAAACATACTTGAGGATATTATCCAGGAGAATTTCCCCAACCTAGCAAGACAGGCCAACATTCAAACTCAGGAAATACAAAGAACACCACAAAGATACTCCTCGAGAAGAGCAATCCCAAGACATGTAATCCTCAGATTCACCAAGGTTGAAATGAAGGAAAAAATGTTAAGGGCAGCCAGAGAGAAAGGTCAGGTTACCCACAAAGGGAGCCCATCAGACTGACAGCAGATTTCTCGGCAGAAGCCCTACAAACCAGAAGAGAGTGGCGGCCAATATTCAACGTTCTTAAAGAAAAGAACTTTTAACCCAGAATTTCATATCCAGCCAAACTAAGCTTCATAAGCGAAGGAGAAATAAAATCCTTTACAGACAAGCAAATGCTGAGGAA
>NW_016879622.1:0-203 GCF_001698545.2 Rhinopithecus bieti
CTGGAGAAACCCCATCTCTACTAAAAATACAAAGTTAGCCGGCTGTGGTGGCACATGCCTGTCATCCCAGCTAATTGGGAGGCTGAAGCAGGAGAATCGCATGAACCCGGGAGGCAGAGGTTGTGGTGAGCTGAGATTGCGCCACTGCACTCCAGTCAGGGCAACAAGAGGGAAACTCTGCCTGAAGAAAAAAAGAAAGAAAG
>NW_016879623.1:0-805 GCF_001698545.2 Rhinopithecus bieti
GGAGTGCAATGGTGCGATTTTGGCTCACTGCAACCTCTGCCTCCCAGGCTCAAGCGATCCTCCCACCTCAGTCTCACGAGTAGCTGGGACTATAGGGGCACACCACCACGCCCTGCTAATTTTTGTATTTTTGGTGCAGACAGGGTTTCACCATGTTAGTCAGGCTGGTCTTGAACTCCTGAGCTCAAGTGATCAGCCTGCCTTGGCCTCCCAAAGTGCTGGAGTTACAGGCATGAGTCACTGCACCTGGCTGATTAAATATTTTTAAAAAGAGCTGTATTTTAATTTACATACTGTACAATTTGCCCATCCTAAGTGTATAAGTCAATGATTTTTAGTGAATGTACAGAGCTGTGCAATCATCACCATATTCCAATTTTAAAATACCTCTGTCTCCAGAAAGATCTTTAAGGTTCCTTTGCAGTCACTCCTTTTCCCGCTTGAGCCCTAGGCAGCCACTAATCTACTTTCTATCTTGATAGTTTTGCCTTTTCTGGATAATCTCTGTTTCTTTTTTTTTTTTTTTTTTTTTTTTTTGAGACAGAGTCTCGCCCTGTTGCCTAGGCAGGAGTGCAGTGGCTATCTGGGCTCACTGCAAGCTCCGCCTCCTGGGTTCCTGCCATTCTCCTGCCTCAGCCTCCCAGTGGCTGGGATTACAGGCACTCGCCACCACGCCTGGCTAATTTTTTGTATTTTTAGTAGAGACGGGGTTTCACCGTGTTAGCCAGGATGGTCTCGATCTCCTGACCTCGTGATCCGCCCGCCTCGGCCTCCCAAAGTGCTGGAATTACAGGCGTGAGCCACC
>NW_016879624.1:0-200 GCF_001698545.2 Rhinopithecus bieti
ATCTCTTGGAATGTGTTTAACCTGGTATTTCAACAGACTTAAGATTTCCAGGGTTTCACAAGGGCCAGATTTTATTTCAATTACTCAGAAGAGAAAGAAAATGTCTTCTGAAAGAGGTGAACTCAATCATTACCAATAGAAAAAGTATCCACTGTATTCATCTCTTATAGAAACAGAAAATATAACATTTCCCCCCTTAG
>NW_016879625.1:0-584 GCF_001698545.2 Rhinopithecus bieti
TAACATCGCACATCTACAACCATCTGATGTTTGACAAACCTGACAAAACAAGAAATGGGGAAAGAATTCTCTATTTAATAAATGGTCCTGTGAAAACTGGCTAGTCATATGTAGAAAGCTGAAACTGGATGCCTTCCTTACATCTTATACAAAATTAATTCAAGATAGATTAAATACTTAAATGTTAGATCTAAAACCATAAAACCCTAGAAGAAAACCTAGGCAATACCATTCAGGACATAGGCATGGGCAAGGACTTCATGTCTAAAACACCAAAAGCAATGGCAACAAAAGCCAAAATTGACAAATGGGATCTAATTAAACTAAAGAGCTTCTGCACAGCAAAAGAAACTGTCATCAGGCAACCTACAGAATGGGAGAAAATTTTGCAATCTACCTATCTGACAAAGGGCTAATATCCAGAATCTACAAAGAACTTAAACAAATTTACAAGAAAAAAACAAACAACCCCATCAAAAGTGGGCAAAAGATATGAACAGACACTTCTCAAAAGTGTATTTTGCAGCCAACAGACACATGAAAAAACACATTTATGCAGCCAACAGACACATGAAAAAATGCTC
>NW_016879626.1:0-626 GCF_001698545.2 Rhinopithecus bieti
AAAAAAAAAAAAGAAAAATGTGTGCAGACCAGGCTAGACAGAATCTTGCCGCTGGACGTGGGAACATTACAGAGGAAATGTTGTTGGGTAGTGACTCTTATTTAGACCTGGTGCAACAATTGCACTTCCAGATGCTGCTTACCATCAGTGTGCCTTGGCCGCTAAGCATGCCTGGGCCACCATTCCTGAGAAAGGGGTCCCAGTACAATCTTTTCTGCATACCATGCAAAAATCACAAGAGCTCTATGCACAGTTTATTGCATGGTTACAACAGGCAGTGCAGCGTCAAATGCCTTATACTGCTGCTGTGAAAATGCTTCCTTTGACCCTAGCTTTTGAAAATGCAAATGCAGATTGTAAATGTGCATTAGCACCTGTGAGATGTGCAAAGAGCTTGGGAAATTTTCTCAAAGCCTGTCAGGATGTGGGAACTGAACTCCATCGTTCAACAATGTTAGCTCAAGCAATGGTTAATTTAGTAGTGAACAAATCTGGAAAGGGCCAAGGGTTGAGCCCTAAAGTGGGAAAATGTTATAATTGTGGAAAAACTGGACATTTCAAAAAAGAATGCCATCAGACCTCTAGGCAGAAGAGATCTTATAATGCAGTACCTGCCCCTCCCCAAA
>NW_016879627.1:0-805 GCF_001698545.2 Rhinopithecus bieti
TTCTCCAAAGTGATATTTGGGAGCTCATTGAGAGCTAAGGTGAAAAAGGAATTATTCTCAGATGAAAATGGAAAAAAGCCTTCTGAGAAACTGCATTGCGATGTATCAATGCAACTCACAGAGTTACACGTTTCTCTCCCGTGTTCAGTTTGCTAACACATTTTTGTGGAATTCTGCAGTGGGACACTTCTGAACGCCTTGAAGCTTACGATGATAAAGGAAATTTCCTCAGATGGAAACTAGAAAGAAGCTTTCCTAGAAACTTCTTGGTGATGTGTGAATTCATCTCACAGAGTTACACTTATGTTTCCTGCAACAGTCCATTATCACTGTTTTTGAGGTACCTGAGAAGGAATACTTTGGATGGCATTGAGGCCTACCGTGATAAATAAAATATCATCTGTCCAAAACGTGAAAGAAGCTTTCTGAGAAACTTCTTTGTGATCTGTGAATTCCTCTCACAGAGTTACAGCTTAGTTCTCAGGAAGCAGTTTGCTAACATTCTTTTCGTGGACTCTGAAAAGTGAGATTTGATAGCCAATAGGAGCCCACGGTGAAAAAGGATATATCCTCAGATAAGAACTAGAGAGAAGCTTTCTGAGAGATTGCTTTCTGATGTGTGACTTCATCACACAGAGTTCCACCCTTCCCTTCTTGGAACAGTTTGCTAACTCTGTTATCTTCTGTTCTGCAAAGTGCTATTTGGGAGCTCATTGAGGGCTCTGGTGAAAAATGAAATATCCTCAGATGAAAACTGAAGAAACTTTCTGAGAAACTGCATTGCGATGTGTGAATGCAACTACCC
>NW_016879628.1:0-2979 GCF_001698545.2 Rhinopithecus bieti
GAGGGGATTCCCAATAATCTCTATATAAATATTTTAACATTCCCATGTAAATTAGTTTTTTAAAGCTATTTCATCCATAAAAATAATGAATTTGCATGGCTGCGAGTAAAATAATGTGTTATCAGGACCCCTCAGTTTTGGGAATTGTGAGTAGATCCCATCTTTATGTTCCTCCAGCCCAGCCCAAACCTGGCTCGGGTCCTCCTCCCCCATTTATCAGGAACCACCATCCCCAGGGATTCTATGTGGCCTGCCTGACCAGTGTTCTCCATCAGATTCTACCAATCTTTTTTCATTCCCTCAGAGCACAGCTGAGCTAGAGTACACTAATTTGAAAAATTAACTCAAGCAAATAGAGGAACAATATTCCCAACACATTGCATTTTAACATAGGGTTTCCTGGACACACTGTTTCAACCCGAGTTGTGCCAATGGTAGGAGCTCCATCTGCTAAAATATGGCTATCAGCTTCAGAGGGAAATTCATGAACCTCTTCATAGTTTGTTTTTATGTTTCACTTTGCACTGTTTCTAAAATTTCCTCTGAAGCCAAAACATAAGTTATTTCCCAGCACATTGGTCACTTTTCATTTATCATTGGATTGATTTTTCTGACTTGCAGTAGGAGCTGATATCAACCAGGAGGTTCTTATCCAATACACAGCAGCAAAACTCTGTGTATCCGCCTTCCTCTCAACAAACGTGACTTCCTCAATGGCATCATTCGTGAGAGTAACACAGAGCCCAGCAATAACATTTCTTCACTAACCCTACCAGGTATCCAACATAGGATGTTACTTCCTTTCACCGTTTTCCGACTCCTGGCAGATATTAATCATTGGGATTTGGGAACAAGGAAATAGAATTTCTGCAAATGTTTGGGAATTCCCAAATTCATATGATTTTCATAACACTTCACTTATAAGTTTTTGAAAAATAATATGTGACTATAATAACAAGCCAATAATTGTTTTTTCTGTAACAGGATTATATGAAAAGTTTTAGTAGTCTTCTGTTTTAAAAAGATGTAACAAATGATGATTATTATGAGCCAACATGTTATGACAAGATTATAAAATCCAACAACATTAAGATAATAGAGAAAACATTAAAAAGAAATGAATGTTATCACCAAATAAATGCTAAAGAAAAGTCCTTTAAAGATTGATAGGTAACATCACAAATACTTAATGCTTTAATCATTGTTTACATGACATTGTTATACTAACAAGGCATCAATTATCCCCTCCAATACTATTTAAATAACATAATATTCTGATCTCCTGGCAAGATGAACAGCACTAGAATGAAGCAACTGACAAAATTGCCGATTTAAGGGCATATTTTGTTTCTAAAACTTGGCATTTCTTAGAACACCTCTCATAGGATTTGTAAAATATATACTATGCCTATGAACACATGAAAGTTTATTTGCAGAAATGGTTCACTGGTAGCAGTGGATAAGGCCATGAACATACACTTATAACACAGCAACAGATACAAGAAAGTCTGACTGAGGCTCCTTTACTGCTCCTATACAGTTCAGCTTAACTTTCATCTCCACATGTCAGCGCTTCCTCATCTTAAAGTCAGTGCATTTCTTCAAGCCAGTAAGTTCTCTATATTGACTATTAAGCTGTAATTCTCACAGGAAAATTAGAATGTTTCTCGCCATTTTCCTAATTTCTCAACTGATTTTTCTCAGAATTCAGAATTCAGGAATCCATAAATATTGAAATGCCAGGAGAGAATTTCCAAATGGAAATGCTATTCCCTTAGTCCATTTTCAGAAGAAATTGTAGCATAGTGTTATCCTTCTCTTCTCCAATTTTTTGTTCTGCAAACTTATGGTTATCACCTCTTTAAGTGCATAGCTCACAATTTTCCCTCCTCTGCAAATGGTCCCAATACAGTGAAGTGGGCCCTCAGTAGCTGTGTCTTTACTACATAATCCTGCATTTCTGACCATATACAGGGAGAGTGACCTAGGGAAGGATGCCTGACTCAATGCGATTTCTCTTGCTGTCTCTAGAATTTGAACACTGGAACCCAGACATACAGAGGCTGGGAGCCATTGTGGTGTGCCATATTGATGACGGCAGCAGCGGGTGGTGCAGGGGCAGTTAATTGACAGCTACCTGTTGCTAATATCCCAGGAACTGCCTGAACCTCCTCTTTCCCAGCCATAAGATACCTAAGATTCTGCAGCATTCTTCCTTAAATCCTACCATGGTTTAAGCTAGCCAGAATTAGGTTCTGTTGCTTTCAATCAACAGAACCTTAACTAATACATTATTTCCTAGTTCTTGTTCCTTTAATTTTCCAGGAAAAGAAGGGAAAATGGCTTACTGGTTTAAAAAAGGGACAAGTGACAACATCCCATTTATGCAAAATTTAGAAGCACTCAAAGGAATCTCTGGAAAGTTCCTGAGACACACATAGGTAGGACCAGCATAAAACTTGAACGGTCTGGAGAGGATGTGGAGAAATAGGAACACTTTTACACTGCTGGTGGGACTGTAAACTAGTTCAACCATTGTGTAAAACAGTGTGGTGATTCCTCAAGGATCTAGAACTAGAAATAACATTTGACCCAGCCATCCCATTACTGGGGATATACCCAAAGGATTATAAGTCATGCTGCTATAAAGACACATGCACACGTATGTTTATTGCGGCACTATTCACAATAGCAAAGACTTGGAATCAACCCAAATGTTCATCAGTGACAGACTGGATTAAGAGAACATGGCACATATACACCATGGAATACTATGCAGCCATAAAAAAGGATGAGTTCGTGTCCTTTGTAGGGACATGGATGCAGCTGGAAACCATCATTCTCAGCAAACTATCACAAGAACAGAAAACCAAATACCGCATGTTCTCACTCATAGGTGAGAATTGAACAATGAGATCACCTGGACACAGGAAGGCGAGCATCACACACCAGGTCCTATTGTGGGGAGGAGGAAGGGGG
>NW_016879629.1:0-203 GCF_001698545.2 Rhinopithecus bieti
TATAGACAAAATAGATGTCATAGACATAGGTATAAAATATAGACATACAGGTATAAAATATAGATATAATAGATATAATAGATATACATAAAAAAATAGATATAATAGATACAGATAAAATATAGACAGTAGATATAATAGATATATATAGATATATAGATATAATATAGATAGATAGATATATAGATATATAGATATAATAG
>NW_016879630.1:0-840 GCF_001698545.2 Rhinopithecus bieti
CTGGTCCTGGCCTTGTTTTGGTTGGTAGGGTATTAATCATTGCCTCAATTTCAGAGCCTGTTATTGATCTACTCAGGGACTCAACTTCTTCCTGGTTTAGTCTTGGGAGAGTGTATGTGTCCAGGAATTTATCCATTTCTTCTAGGTTTTCTAGTTTATTTGCCTAGAGGTGTTTATAGTATTCTCTGTTGGTAGTTTGTATTTCTGTGGGGTCGGTGGTAATATCCCCTTTATATATTTTTATTGCATCTATTTGATTCTTCTCTCTTTTCTTCTTTATTAGTCTTGCTAGTGGTCTATCAATCTTGTTGATCTTTTCAAAAAACCAATTCCTGGATTCATTGATATTTTGAAGTGGTTTTTGTGTCTCTGTCTCCCTGTCTCCCTCAGTTCTGCTCTGATCTTAGTTATTTCTTGCCTTTTGCTAGCTTTTGAATGTGTTTGCTCTTGCTTCTCTATTTCTTTTAATTGTGATATCAGGGTGTCAATTTTATATCTTTCCTGCTTTCTCTTGTGAGCATTTAGTGCTATAAATTTCCCTCTACACACTGCTTTAAATGTGTCCCAGAGATTCTGATATGTTGTATCTGTGTTCTCTTTGGTTTCAAAGAACATCTTTATTTCCTTAGAGACTTCCAAAGAGACTTTGATATTTAGGATAGTTAGCTCTTCTTGTTGAATTGATCCCTTTACCATATGTAATGGCCTTCTTTGTCTCTTTTGATCTTCGTTGGTTTAAAGTCTGTTTTATCAGAAAGTAGGATTGCAACCCCTGCCTTTGTTTGTTTTCCATTTGCTTGGTAGATCTTCCTCCATCCCTTTACTTTGAGCCTATATGCA
>NW_016879631.1:0-590 GCF_001698545.2 Rhinopithecus bieti
GTCCCATCTGTGTGGGACCCCACTGGAAATTGGACTGTCCAACTGGCCCAAGGCTCTGACTGACTCCTTCCCAGATATTCTCGGCTTAGTGGCTAAAGACTGATGCTGCCTGATTGCCTCGGAAGCCTCCTGGACCATCACAGATGCTTTGAGTAACTCTTACAGTGGAGGGTAAGTCCATCCCCTTCTTAATCAATACGGAGGCTACCAACTCCACATTACCTTTTTTTCAAGGGCCCGTTTCCCTTGCCTCCATAACTGTTGTGGATATTGACGGCCAGGCTTCTAAACCTCTTAAAACTCCCCAACTCTGGTGCCAACTTGGACAACATTCTTTTATGCACTCCTTTTTAGTTATCCCCACCTGCCCAGTTCCCTTATTAGGTCAAGACATTTTAACTAAATTATCTGCTTCCCTGACTATTCCTAGGCTACAGCCACACCTCATTGCTACCCTTTTCTCCAGTTCAAAGCCTCCTTCACATCCTCCCCTTTTATCTCCCCACCTTAATTCACAAGTATAGGATACCTCTACTCCCTCCTTGGCAACTGATCATGCACCCCTTACCATCCAATAAAAACCTAATCAC
>NW_016879632.1:0-840 GCF_001698545.2 Rhinopithecus bieti
AAGGGCTCCCAAATATCACTTTGCAGTTTATAGGAAAAGACTGTAAGCAAACTGCTTCCTGAGATGTAAGTTGTAAGTCTGTGAGATGAACTCACTGATCAGAAAGAAGTTTCTCAGAAAGCTTCTTTCACTTTGGAACTGATGAAATTTCCTTTCCCAGCGTAGGTCTCAATGCGATCCAAAGAAGCCCGCTCAGGTTCCTCAAAGACAGTGTCAATGGACCGCTCCACGAAACATAAGTGTAACTCTGTGAGATGAATTCACACATCACCAAGAAGTATCTATGAAGGCTTCTTTCTAGTTTTCATCTGAGGATATTTTCTTTGTCACCGTAAGGTTCATTATGCTATCAAGTATCTAATAGCAGATTTCCAGAAAACTCTGTTAACAACCTGATCACTGAAGAGAAACGTGTAACTCTGTGAGTTGCATTCACACATGGCAATGCAGTTTCTCAGAAAGCTTCTCTCTAGTTATTATGTGAGGATATTTCCTTTTTCACCATAGCCCTCAATGAGCTCCCAAATAACACTTTGCAGAATCCACGACATCAGTATTAGCAATCGGATCCAAGATGGAAAGGGTGGAACCCTGTGTGATGTAGTCACACATCAGAAAGCAATCTCTCATAAAGCATATGTCTAGTTATTATGTGAGGATATTTCCTTTTTCTTCATGGGTCCCTATGGGCTCCGAAATATCACTTTGCAGATTCCAGGAAAAGAGTGTTAGCAACTGATTGCTGAGGTCTAAGTTATAAGTCCGTGAGATGAACTCAAAGATCTGAAAGAAGTTTCTCATGAAGCTTCTTTCATGTTTTGAACTGATGAAATTTCCTTT
>NW_016879633.1:0-839 GCF_001698545.2 Rhinopithecus bieti
GACCAAATCTACGTTTGACTGGTGTACCTGAAAGCGACGGGGAGAATGGAACCAAGCAGGAAAACACTCTTCAGGTTATTATGCAGGAGAACTTCCCCAATCTAGCAAGGCAGGCCAGCATTCAAATTCAGGAAATACAGAGAACACCACAAAGATACTCCAGAGAAGAGCAACCCCGAAACACATAATTGTCAGATTCACCAAGGTTGAAATGAAGGAAAAAGTGTTAAGGGCAGCCAGAGAGAAAGGTCAAGTTACCCACAAAGGGAAGCCCATCAGACTAACAGTAGATCTCTCTGCAGAAACCCTACAAGCCAGAAGAGAGTGGGGGCCAATATTCGACATTCTTAAAGAAAAGAATTTTCAACCCAGAATTTGATATCCAGCCGAACTAAGCTTCGTAAGTGAATGAGAAATAAAATCCTTTACAGACAAGCAAATGCTGAGATTTTGTCACTACTAGGCCTGCCTTACAAGAGCTCCTGAAGGAAGCACTAAGGGTGGAAAGAAACAACCAGTACCAGCCACTGCAAAAACATACCAAATTGTAAAGGCCATTGATGCTATGAAGAAACTGCATCAATTAATGGGCAAAAAAACCAGTGAGCATCATGATGACAGGATCAAATTCACACATGACAATATTAACCTTAAATTTAAATGGGCTAAATGCCCCAATTAAAAGACACAGATGGGAAAACTGGATAAAGAGTCAACACTCATCAGTGTGCTGTATTCAGGAGTCCCATCTCACGTGCAAAGATGCACGTGGGCTCCAAATAAAGGGATGGAGGAAGATCTACCAAGCAAATGGAAAGAAAAAAAAAAAAAAAAAAAAA
>NW_016879634.1:0-592 GCF_001698545.2 Rhinopithecus bieti
ATATATGTGACCAAAAATCAAGACGTAGAAGAAAATATATTCATCATGATAGTTACCGGTGGTCCCAGGATGATTTAGCCATCCCAATTAATATATTTTCTTCAATGATATTAAAATGAATATCAGTGTCCATTATAGCCTTACTTTTTCTTTTCTTTTTTTTTTTTTTTTTTTTTGAGACGAAGTCTCGCTCTGTCGCCCAGGATGGAGTGCAGTGGTACAATCTCGGCTCACTACAACCTCTGTCTCCTGGGTTCAAGTGATTCTCCTGCCTCAGCCTCCTGAGTAGCTGGGACTACAGGTGCACACTACCTCATCCAGCTAATTTTTGTATTTGTAGTAGAGACAGGGTATACCCTTATGTTTATAATAGAACAGCCTTTAACAGGACATGGATCACAGAAAAGAAATGAACATACATTGAGTGCTTACTCTATGCAAGGCATTGTTTTAGACACCAAAGCTGTCTTCTTATTTAATCTCTGCAATAGCTGTGCGAAACAGGCACTATTCCCGACTTAAGATTTTGACACTGAGGCTCAGAGCAATCCATAAAACAAATGACAAAGTGGGTAGCCCTGGTAATTGTCCC
>NW_016879635.1:0-203 GCF_001698545.2 Rhinopithecus bieti
ATGTGTTAATGGACTGTTCCAGGAAACATAAGTGTAACTCTGTGAGATGAATTCACACATCACCAAGAAGTTTCTAAGAAAGCTTCTTTCTAGTTTTCATCTGAGGGTATGTCCTTTGTCACCGTAAGCTTCATTGCACTAAAAAGTATCCCATTGCAGATTTCAAGAAAACTGTGTTAGAAAACTTCTCACTGAAGAGAAAT
>NW_016879636.1:0-585 GCF_001698545.2 Rhinopithecus bieti
GTTTTATTTTGTGACAGAGTCTAACCATGATGCCCTAGTTGGAATGCAGTGGTGCAATGTCGGCTCACTGGAACCTCTGTCTCCCAGATTCAAGTGATTCTCCTAACTCAGCCTACCGAGTAGCTGAGACTACAGGCATAGACAACCATGCCCGTATAATTTTGTATTTTAATACAGAAAAGGTTTTGTCGTGTTGGCCAGGCTGGTTTCAAACTCCTGCCCTCGGGTGATCTGCCCTCCTCGGCCTCCCAAAGTGCTGGGATTACAGGTGTGAGCCACTGTGCCCAGCCAACAAAAGCAGTTTTAAGAGGAAGATGTAAACTGTACTACAGGGCTACAGTAACCAAAACAGCATGGTACTGGTACCAAAACAGAGATATAGACCAATGAAACAGAACAGAGCCCTCAGAAATAATACCACACATCTACAGCCATCTGATCTTTGACAAACCTGAGGAAAACAAGAAATGGGGAAAGGATTCCCTTTTAATAAATGGTGCTGGGAAAATTGGCTAGCCATAAGTAGAAAGCTGAAACTGGATCCTTTCCTTACTCCTTATACAAAAATTAATTCAAGAGAGATTA
>NW_016879637.1:0-774 GCF_001698545.2 Rhinopithecus bieti
TGAATTCACAGATCACAAAGAAGTTTCTCAGAAAGCTTCTTTCTCGTTTTTAACTGATGATATTTCCTTTATCAGCGTAGGCCTCAATGTGATCCAAAGTAGCCCTTCTCAGATTCCTCAAAGACAGTGTTAATGGCCTGCTCCACGAAACATAAGTGTAACTCTGTGAGATGAATTCACACATCACCAAGAAATTTCTAAGAAAGCTTCTTTCTAGTTTTCTTCTGAGGATATTTCCTTCGTCACCGTGAGCTTCACTGCGCTAAGAAGTATCCCATTGCAGATTTCAAGGAAACTGTGATAGCAAACTCATCACTGAAGAGAAACTTGTAACTCTGTGAGTTACATTCACACATCACAGTGCAGTTTCTCAGAAGGGTTCTTTCCAGTTTCTGTCTGACAATATATCTTTTTCACCATAGCCCTCAATGAGCTCCCAAATATCACTTTGCTGAAAACACGAGAACAGTGTTAGCTAACTGTTCCAAGAAGGGAAGGGTGGAACACATTGTGGTGAAGTCACACATCAGAAAGCAGTCTCTCAGAAACCTTCTCTCTTGTTATTATCGCAGGATATTTCCTTTTTCACCATAGGCCTCTATTGGCTCCCAAATATGACTTTGCAGATTCCATGAGAAGAGTGTTAGCAAAGTTGTTCTGAGCAATAAGTTGTAACTCTGTGAGACTAATTCACAGATCACAAAGAAGTTTTTGAGAAAGCTTCTTTCTCGTTTATAACTGATGATATTTCCTTTATCAGCACAGGCCTCAATG
>NW_016879638.1:0-1177 GCF_001698545.2 Rhinopithecus bieti
AGACAAAAAAAGGAATATAAGTTGCTCAAAGGGATTGGGAAAAGCTTGCTGTAGCCATGACCTGGATGCAGTCCATTGGGAATTCTTCAATACCTCCCATCACTCAGACAGGTCCCCGAGATCACAATCCTGGTAGGTCCTACTTAGCAGTCCCAAAAATATCCTGTCCTTGGCTTTCTGGTCCTTGTCATTTTATGCTGTGAGAAAAGAAAGACAAAAAGAAACCCTTGGATGACTCTCACTCCCAGAGATAACAAGACCTGAAATATGGGGCAGAAGGAGCATGAGGAGATCATGGATTGTCATCCCAGTAGAATGCTAGTTTCAGATTTCTAGCACCAGGTCACTTCTGCAACTGAGACATAGCATGGCCAAGACAGCATGGGTCTTCTGTCACTGAGGAGCATTCTTGGTATATGCAGTTCATGGTTCCAGGCTGTCAAGATTTGGAAGGAAAGGAAAAGGAAAGTAAGGAAAGTGAAAAACATAGGCATTTATAATGTTTTTTTAAAAGCATATTTGATTTCATCTAGTTCCCCAAATACTACTATCATTATCTGCATTTTATGGAGGAGGAAGTAGAAATACAGAGAAGTTAAACACACATACTGAAGTCATAGACTTGGTAGGATCGAACTCAGGCCTAAAGGAATGGAAAGTCCATGCTATTTTTCATTAAAGCATGGGTTCAGAAGATCACTAGTTGAGCACCAAAGTTTCCTAAGCCAAAATGAATATTTTAAAAGAATCTCTACGTTGGTATTTTGTTCTTTTCACCCTACACAGAGTAGGTAGAACAATGCTCCCTACCCACCAAGATCCCCATGCCCTCATCCCTGGGCCCTGTGAATTGTTAGGTTAAATGAAAAAGGGGAATTAAGGTTGCTGTATTAGTCTGTTTTCATGCTGTTGATAAAGACACACCTGAGATTGGGAAGTAAAAGAAATTTAATGGACTCACAGTTCCACGTGGCTGGGGAGGCTTCACAATCATGCTGGAAGACAAGGAGGAGCAAGTCACATCTCACATGGATGGCAGTAGGCAAAGAGAGAGCTTGTGCAGGGAAACTGTCCCTTCTAAAACCATCAGATCTCATGAGACTTATTCACTATCATGAGAAAAGCATGGGAAAGACCTGCCCCCATGATTCAGTTACCTCCCACCAGGTTCCCCCCA
>NW_016879639.1:0-628 GCF_001698545.2 Rhinopithecus bieti
TTTGGCTTTTTTCTTGTAAGAATAGAAGTGATGATTTTGAAGCTCTTTATGTGCCAGAACAATAATTTTCATTGGTATGCTTACTAGCGATAATTATAAAAATAATTATAAAAAACAAAGGCAGGAATGAATGAATGAGTGTGGCAGTAATTCCTGAAGACATGACATCAGTCCTACTCTGAGTCCACAATCTCCCTGAATTAATTAAGCAAGCAAGCCGAAAAACTGTGTCTTTTTTAGGTAAGAGGTCTGACTCTGTGGCCCAGGCATGAGGGTACTGGCGCGACCTCGGCTCACTGCAGCCTTAACCTCCTGGGCTCAGGCGAACCTCCAGCCTCAGCCTCCTTAGCAGCTGGGACTGAAAGTGCCCACTCACCCAGCTGGGTTCTCCTTTAAAAGGGATGTGTGTGTGTTTGCTGGCAGGAAGGCATCATTGAAGTTTGAAGTTGGTTTTCTGCTGAGGGAGTGGAGTCAAGCCTGGACTGTCCGAGTGAGAAAACAGGAACCCTGACTACTGGACCAAACACAGCAGCAGCAAGAGAGAAAAGTAAATTTTCCAGAGTGCTATGCTCCCAGCAGACTGCCTAGGACTTCCTCTCCCCGCCTTGCAGAGGCTGCTCATGGACCC
>NW_016879640.1:0-775 GCF_001698545.2 Rhinopithecus bieti
AGAAATAAAGGCTCTTCAAATAGGAAGAGAGGAAGTCAAATTGTCTCTGTTTGCTGATGACATTATTGTATATTTAGAAAACCCCGTTGTCTCAGCTGAAAATCTCCTTAAGCTGATGAGCAACTTCAGCAAAGTCTCAGGATACAAAATCAATGTGGAAAAATCACAAGAATTCCTATACACCAATAACAGAGAGCCAAATCATGAATGAACTCCCATTCACAATTGCTACAACGAAAATAAAATACCTAGAAATACAACTTACAAGGATGTGAAGGACCTCTTCAAGGAGAACTATAAACTACTGCTCAAGAAAATAAGAGAGGACACAAACAAATGGAAAAACATTCCATGCTCATGGATAGGAAGAATCAATATCGTGAAAATGACCATACTGCCCAAAGTAATTTATAGATTCAATGCAATCCCCATCAAGGTATTATTGACGTTTTTCACAGAATTAGAAAAAAGCTATTTTAAATTTCATATGGAGTCATAAAAGAGCCCGTATAGCCAAGACAATCCTAAGCAAAAGAACAAAGCTGGAGGCATCATGCTACCTGACTTCAAACTATACTACAAGGCTACAATTATCAAAACAGCATGGTACTGGTACCAAAACAAGTATATAGACCAATGGAACAGAACAGAGGCCTCAGAAATAACACCAAACATCTACAACCATCTGATCTTTGACAAACCTGACAAAAGCAAGCAATGGGGAAAGGATTCCCTATTTAATAAATGGTGTTGGGAAAACTGTCTAGCTATATGG
>NW_016879641.1:0-1315 GCF_001698545.2 Rhinopithecus bieti
TTTCAGCTCCCCAGCTATCCCAGGTCCAGACATAGCTTTTAGCTTTTAGGGAGAGGCTGTGAGCCTCTTCACAGCCACATCATCCTGGCAGCTGCCTGGTGAATGGATGCATGAGGAGGGTCCAGCTTGAGAAAGTTTGTGGTTTGGCCAATTCCCAGGAAATACGGTTGAGCACCACCATACCCTGCTTTATGATCCAGGACAGAGAGGTTAGGGGTGATTTAGGACTGGTGTGGCTAACTACCTTGGTCCCAGAGGCTTAGCATTTCACTAGAATCAGAGGGTCAGGAAAGGTGGTGGAGCACTTCATCAGGGGCATCTGTGCTCTTGTTGCATTGGTGGCCAACAACCAGTCACCTTCCCCCCCTTTATCCACCAAGTACCTTGGCAGTGAACATGACAGAGCTCTAAAGTACCTGGGATCAAGCAACATTAGGTGTCCAGACCAAATCCCACAGGTCAGCCACATACTCCATATCATTCCAGGGAAAGCATGAGGGATGCACTTGAGGTCTAGAGCTAAGAACTCAGTGTAATCCGGAAGAAAGAGAACTATGTCTTGTTCTAATTTTAACATTAATTAGTGGTCTGAGGTAAGCCATCTACCCCCTGGTTTTGTTTTCAGGCTGTTCTGTCATATAAGGAACACAAAAATTTAGGAATACAATAGCAGATAAAAGCATCACCAGAAATTAAAATGTAATATAAATGTATATCTTTTGCATAATTCTGACACCTAAAGTTTAACAATTAATAAATTATATTACAGCATGTTCTTCACTAGGATTTGCGAAGATAACTGCCACACAGCCATCTTGTACCTTCCTAACACCCCTCCCGCCCCTTGCCATGTGCTGGGAGATGTGGACCTGGCCTGGGAGCGGGGTGTTTCTCAGGGCCTTGTCTCAACTTCTCCCACATCTCTGTGTTGTGTCTGTCCCCTGCCCTGCAGGTTGCTGGGAGACTGATCGTCCATGCAGAGGAGCTGGCCCAGATGTGGAAAGTGGTGAATCTTCCAACAGATCTGTTTAATAGTGTGATGAATGTGGGTCGCTTCACAGAGGAGATCGAGTGGCTGAAGTTTTAGCCCTTGCTTGCAGCGCTCTGGGAGTTGTAAGTTAGCTTGACTGTTTTTTGTTCCTGAGGGGCAATCTCCCTCCGGGCCTGGAAGGGCAGTGGATCTATACACGTGGTCAACTCTCCAGGGCTGATGATAAACATGCCTCTTCTCGCCTTGTCCTTCTCCTCTCTAAAGCAAAGTCTTTTCTGTGCTCGTCAGGCAGAAGCAGGGGCTGGGAGGGGCAGAGGGAGACAC
>NW_016879642.1:0-335 GCF_001698545.2 Rhinopithecus bieti
AATTATTGAACTATCCAGAACAAAACGGATATTAAGAGGATACAAAGTTCACATGTGTTTTACAGATCAGATTATGAAGGATTAAAAAAACTGAAAATCAGCTGTAACTTACTAAACTTAAGAATTACACTTAAGATATCAAATTGTTTTAAAGGTTGCCTTCCTGGCCCTTGGCATTGATTACTCCTGCCATCTAGCAGAAGGTCCAAAAATTAAAATTATGAGAACTATAAAAAATCATAAGGACATAATTCCAATCTCCAAATAGAAAGATGTTTAACATATTAATAATTACTTAAATTTCAGGCCGGGCACAGTGGCTCGCACCTAAAACC
>NW_016879643.1:0-627 GCF_001698545.2 Rhinopithecus bieti
GTATGGCCATTTTCACGATATTGATTCTCTCTATTCATGAGTATGGAATATTATTCCATTTGTGTCCTCTTTTATTTCATTAAGCAGTGGTTTGTAGTTCTTCTTGAAGACATCCTTCGCATCCCTTGTAAGTTGGATTCCTAGGTATTGTATTCTCTTTGTAGCAATTGTGAATGGGAGTTCACTCAAGATTTGGCTCTCTGTTTGTCTGTTAATGGTGTATAGGAATGCTTGTGATTTTGCACATTGATTTTGTATCCTGAAACTTTGCTGAAGTTGCTTATCAGCTTAAGGAGATTTTGGGCTGAGACAATGGGGTTTTCTAAATATACAATCATGTCATCTGCAAATAGGGACAATTTGACATCCTCATTTCCTAATTGAATACCCTTTCTTTCTTTCTCCTACCTGATTGCCCTGGCTAGAACTTCCAAAACTATGTTGGCTAGGAGTGGTGAGAGAGGGCATCCTTGTCTTGTGCTAGTTTTCAAAGGGAATGCTTCCAGTTTTTGCCCATTCAGTATGCTATTCTGTGGGTTTATCATAAATGGCTCTTATGATTTTGAGATACGTTCCATGAATACCCAGTTTATTGAGAGTTTTTAGCATGAAGTGCTGTTGAATTTT
>NW_016879644.1:0-336 GCF_001698545.2 Rhinopithecus bieti
AAAAAAAAAAAAAAAAATTAAAACCAACTTTAAGTGCCAATACCTTCCTCAGAGGCATTAGAAATATATTATGATCACTTTTTTCCTTAAAATGCGCGTCCACATATCAATATTTTATATGATTTTTTAAGATGGATTTTAAGTGAAATTATAAACCTAAGGAAGTATAATTGATCAACCTATCAGTAGGTTTACAAACATAAGTTTCATGTAATTTTGTTTGGCTGAAATACGTGCTAATATAATTTTAATCATGTCTCAATCTATGAGTTTTTTGTAGATCACAGTAGTTTACAGAACTCACCTTTCTTATATTTAAGAATAGAACTGTGATAG
>NW_016879645.1:0-334 GCF_001698545.2 Rhinopithecus bieti
TTTGATGTAGGGTGGCCACCCGGAGGGACATTCTGCCTTCCCGTCATCACTAGAGTCAAGTCCAAGGTTTTCCTATCAGGGCGTGCCGGCCACCCGGATCATATCCCATACATTCTTATATGGCAGGACCTAACTGAGAACCCACCCCTTGGCTGTCCCCCTTCCTATTAGCCCCGGAACCCTGCAAGGCACTGGTTGCTCGGCCGCTAAAATCCAAGCAACCGACGGCCCCCCCCATCCTGTTTTACCTGAGAGCGAGGACCCACTGTCCACAGAACCCCCTCCGTACCCCTCCGGACCCCAGGCCCCAGCCCCCCGGGCTGAGCCACGGGGG
>NW_016879646.1:0-359 GCF_001698545.2 Rhinopithecus bieti
CCCACAGATGAGCTCAGCCTCACAGCTTGTGAAGGTGGGAGCCGGGACACGGACCCCTACTGGCTGCTCGGTTCCCTGCTGGGGGTCACTCCTCTGGCCATTGGTCCTGCAGAGTTTGCATCTTGGCCTGGGCACTTCATCTTTGTCCTGCGCAGTTTCTCTATCCAGGCCTCAGGATCCAGGGGGATCTGATTAGGAAAACCTGCCACTGCAGCAGAGAGTAGTGAACTTCCGTGTGGCCAGTCTTCACAGCCTCCTAGACGTCTCGCTCGGAGCCCTGGGCGCAGCTCAGCCACAGTGGTTTTGGGCCTTGCATCGCCCAAGTGATAGTGTTCACTTCACACCAGCATTTGCTGACC